>NC_064920.1:582538887-582838887 GCF_023897955.1 Schistocerca gregaria | reverse complement strand
ACGTGATGATGTTAGATCAATTTTTAAATAGGTGTTGTTATCTTTGTTTTGATCCATGGGACAAAATTTATTTGTCAAGATTGCTGCGTCTTTAAGATGTCTGACTGAACTATTCCAGATTCAACAGATTAATTCACCCCTAGTCTCATATTAATTTTCCAAATCGATGTTAGCAGAGAACTATATGATTGCAATGCCAGTATAGTGTGCCAGTATCAATGCGCGATAACAATGGTTACGATTGACAGCCTCACTACAGCGGAGTTACTGAAAACAGTTTTCTGAGATTCCTGCACAAAAGAAGATGAAGTAAATATTCATAAACTGGAATGAAGAACAACTGCCAACATAAAAAGGAACAGATATCCTCGATCTATCGAAGCTGCTTAAATCACTTACGGCGGCGGTGGTGACCGAACGGTTCTAGGGGCTTCAGTCCAGAACCGCGCGACTGCTACGGTCGCAGTTTGGAATCATGCCTCGGGCATCGATGTCTGTGATGTCCTTAGGTTAGTTTGGTTTAAGTAGTTCTAAGTTCTAGGGGACTGAAGACCTCAGATGTAAAGTCGCATAGTGCTCAGAGCCATTTGACCCAACCAAATCACTTAAGAAAGGCAAGGATTCCAGTCAGCTTCCTTTCAGATCATACTGACATAATAACTCCATACTTAGCAGTCGTTTACAACTGCTCGCTCATCGAAAGAACCGTACCTAAAGACAGCAAAGTTGCACAAATACACCAATACTGAAGAATGGGAACGGGAGTGATCCGCTGAATTACAGACCCATATCGCTAAAGTTGATTTGAAGAAGGATTTTGGAGCATATGCTGTGTTCGAACACCATGAATTACCTCGAAGAGAACGATATATATAGACAAGCAGCCAACATCGCTTTCAGAAAATATCGTTCTTATGAAACTCAATTTTGCTTTTTATTCTCTGGAAGTAATGACTATTATCGACAGGGGATGTGAAATTGATTCCATTTATTTAGATTTGCTAAGGCTTTTGACACAGTTCCTCACAAACGACCTCCAAACAAATTGGGAAGCGCGTGGTAGCCGTGCGGTCTTGGACGCCTTGCCAGGGATCGCTCGGCTCCCCCCGTCGGAGGTTCGAGTCCTGCCTGGGGCATGGGCGTTTGTGTTGTCCTTAGCGTAGGTTAGTTTACGTTAGATGAAGTAGTGCGTAAGCCTAGGGACCGATGACCACAGCAGTTTGGTGCCATTGCAAATTATCACAAACAAAAAAAAACAAATCGTGTGCCTGTGGAGTATCGTCTCAGTTGTGTGACTGGATTCGTGATTTCCTTTCAGAAAGGTCACGGTTCGTAGTAACTGACGGAAAATCAACGGGTAAAACGGACATAATATATTACATTACACAAGGGAATGTTACAGGCCCTCTGCTGTTCCTAATCTGCATAAACGATTTAGGAGACAATCTGAACAGCCCTCTTAAGTTTTTTGCAGATGATTCTGTCATTTATGTCTTATAAAATCATCAGACGATCAAAACAAATTGCAATACGATTTAGACAAGAAATCTGTATGGTGCGGAAAGTGGCAACTGACTGTAAATAATGGGCGTGTGAAGTCATCCACATGAGTACTAAAAGGAGTCCGCCCCCTGTAGCTGAGTGGTCAGCGCGACGAAATGTCAATCCTAAAGGCCCGGGTTTGATTCCCGGCGGGGTCGGAGATTTTCTCCGCTCAGGGACTGGGTGTTGTGTTGTCCTAATCATCGTCATTTCACCACCATCGACGCGCAGGTCGCCGAAGTGGCGTCAACTCGAAAGACCTGCACCCGGGGAACGATCTACCTGCCAGGAGGCCCTAGCCACACGACATCTACTAGTACTAAAAGCAATCCGCTTAATTTCAGTTACGTGATAAAAAAATCAAATCTGAAATAAAACCAACTACAGAGTTTTACGGACTACAATATGAACATATTTTCTTCGGAAAATTGCCTCCAAAATTCAGGGGCGTCTTATACTCGAAATTAATTTCAAAAAGTCCAGTGTTTGATTTAGAATTCCCGTCAGTCTTAAAAATGGACGTGTAGTCGATGCCTCGCGAAACGTATCTCTATCTGTCAACATTATATTCAGCTGGGAGCAACAGTGCACTGAAGCGACGAACAAGAGTTGCAGGTATTCACAAGCTTGTTAACACTGTCTCCCTCCTGCCCGCCATCACAAATCCAGAACACTGTCTATCCTAGGATGGTCATTTCAGTCGAAGTGCCAGTGAACTTGAACTGGAAACGATTTGTGTTATCAGCAACAGTGCAATATTGTTGTCAGTAGCTAGTTACGTAATGGAAAAAAATTAAAGATACTAGTATGATGCGGGCTATAAACTGAAAGTAACAGTATATGCAGAAGAACGTGGAAAAAGAGCAGCTGAGCAGAATTTGGCCCTACATCAACAGAAAACACCATTCGCGATTGGCGGGCCACTAAAGAAAAACTAAAAAAAGTTAGTAAGACTAAATGTGCAAATAGAGGACTGAATGCAAAATGACCAAAAATTAGAAAATGAAATATTGAAATAGATTCAAAGACACGGTCAAAATGAAGCGTCATGGATTTAACATGCTAACCAAGACCAATATTTCAGAAAATGCCACAAGAGTATGGTTTATTATTCAACATTGAAAGAAACCCAATGTGGCACTAAACCAAATAGCAAGTATGGGCGAAACTCCTCTGACATTTGGTGCCCCGAGCAACAGAGCTGTTGCCTTGAAAGGTGCTACAACTCTAATTATAAAAACAAGTGGACATGAAAAAATGGACTACATTGTTGCGCTTTCATGTTTTTCTGATGGTACTATACTTAATCCAAAGATCATTTTCAAGCGCAGAACAATGCCAAAACCTTCTGAAATACCGCCAGGTGTTGTTTTACACGTACATGACAAGGATTGGATGGACGAGGCTGGTATAAAATTATGAATTCACGGAAAACTGGAGAGAAAAAAAGTGCTTTATTGAAGAAAGGTTCTCTTCTTGTGCTAAATCAGTTTAGTAGTAATTTGAAAAATTCTGTGGAAGAGAAACTGAAACAAGGAAAACTTGCTGTCATTCCGGAGGGGGGGGGGGATTATTGCACAATTGTAGCCTCTTGATGTCTCGATAAATAACCCATTTAACATTTATATTAGAGGAGGAATGGAGCAAATGGATGATGAACTGACTCCGAAGGGAGCTTGAAAACGACCTCCAATCAAACAAGTGTGTCAGTGGATAAAACAGTAGTTGTCTGCAGTGAGAGAAGACATTATTGTTAAATTTTTCAAGAAGTGCTGCATAAGTAACGCTCTCAATGGCAGTGAAGACCTTCTTATATATGAAGATGACAACGATGAAGACAAAGAGGAAAAAGAAGAAAAAGAAGAAGAAACTTCAGATGACGATTTTCAAACATTTTAAAGCCCAGTTCGATTTTATAAACTAAGCACTTTTTTTAGTCAGGCTTTAAACTCTAATAATAAAATTAGTAAAAATGTTATTTAAAAAACCTCCGACATCGCTGCGGCTGGAAAAAGATCCTGCAAGGATGGGACCAACGACGACTGAAGAGAATGGTTCCATTTGACAGAAATGCAACCCACCCGCAAACTGCAGCAGATTTCAGTGCTAGGACATCAGCAAGTGGTAGCGTGTGACTTCTTTCTACGAAACATCATCGATATGGGTATGCGGAGCCGAAGGCCCACTCATGTACCCTTGATGACTGCTCGACACAAAGCTTTACGCCTCATCTGGATCGGTCAACACCGATATTGGGCTGTTAACGAGTGGAAACATGTTACCTGGTCGAATGAGTCCCATTTCAAATTGTATAGAGCGGATGGACGGGTTCGAGTATGGAGACAACCCCATGAATCCATGGACACTGCAAGTCATCAGGGTACTGTTCAAGTTGATGGAGGCTCTGTAAGTTGTGGGGAATGTTCGGTTGGAGTGGTATTGGACCCCTGAGACGTCTAGATACGACTCTGACATGTGAAACGTACGTAAGCATCCTGTCTGATAACCTGCATCCATACTTGTCCACTGTGAATTCCGACGTATTTGGACAATTCCAGCAGGACAATGTGACACCTGGCACAGAGTGGCTCCAGGATCACCCGTCTGAGTTTAAACACTTCCGCTGGGCACTAAACGCCCTAGACTTGAACGTAATTTAGAGTATCTGGGATGCCTTGCAACGTGCTGTTCAGAATAGGTCTCCACCCCCTCGTACTCTTACGGATTCGTAAACAGCACTGCAGGATTGATGCTTTCAGTTCCCTCCACCACTACTTGAGACATTAGTCGAGTCCATGCCACGTCGTGCTACTGCGCTTATGCATGCTCTCGGGGGCTCTACACGATATTAGGCAGGTGTACCAGTTTCTTCGACTCTTCAGTGTATTTTCAGTGAGCCATGGAATTTGCTGATTATGGGGCTCCCTTCGTGTCTTGGGTGCTGACAGGTTTCGTGAGGGTGACATTCAGTTCTGCAGTGAATTCCGCAGCTGTCGTCCTGTCATTTTTCGTCACAGTCCTCTTCAAATGAATGTCTGTCACAATCACTCAACTCACCCTTCCCTCCGTGTATGACAGTAATGATATTTTGCACTTTCCCTGGACACGGTATAAATCTTCGATACGGAGCCTCTGCCTCCAGAGTCGTTTATTTAGAATAAGGATCATGAAAATAAGTAAGAGAGGTTAGCCATGTAAGTAAGTTTTTCCTCTCTCAATACGTGGATGGAATAGCAGAGAAGAAACCTGCTGTGCTGGTACTCATTGCCTTACACTATACACTGCCTTGTATAGTGGAGGGCAATGACTCCCAGTATCAGCAGGTTTCTGCTCTGCTATTCCATCCACGTACTGAGGGAGGAAAAACTTACTGCCTCCTTACTTCTGTACTTCGCTAACCTCTCTTATTTATATATGGGTGTAAGTGTGTGTGTGTGTTTATGTATTAAACAACTGTGATTACAGTACAATGAATTATGAGCTATTCTGGCGATTGCACCCTCTGAGAAAAGGCTTGGTTATTTCCTTAAATGAGAACATTGAGTTTCGCCTTTTTTTCATCAACGTTAAACTTTTGTGAGGGAATAACAGCCCGTTTCCCACCTCGAATTGAAATGATTATTTATGTGTTGCTTGCCTCTCCGATTTTACAAACTAATTGTCTACTGTAGCCAGACACAAATTATTGTAGTTACTCGATGCGACTTGCTACTGGCTCAAGAGAAGCATTTTTATTTCGGGAATGCTCAATGCACCTTATTTGTACGGAAATACTCTTTGGAAGTCTATATATATTTGTGATGTGTTTGTTACTGCGATCACAAGTGTTCCTTCGTTTTGCATCTTTACGCTTAATTCGATGAATAACTAAGTCGTTGGAAATTAATTTCGCCAACTCTGTCGAATATACGAGGATTGGAACTTAAATAGTGGCAACTATTTATTCACAACCGATACAAAAACTGTCCTTGCCGGCCGGTGTGGCCGAGCGGTTCTAGGCGCTACAGTCTGGAACCGCACGACCGCTACTGCCGCAGGTTCGAATCCTGCCTTGGGCATGGATGTGTGTGATGTCCTTAGGTTAGTTAGGTTTAAATAGTTCTAAGTTCTAGGGGGCTCATGACTTAAGAAGTTAAGTCCCATAGTGCTCAGAGCCTTTTTTTTTTTTTGTTACTGTCCTTCCAAGTAGTCAGCAGCTATGTGTGGAAGTCATAGTATACAGTTAGCAGAGTCTGTTCTGTTGATGGTGCGACTGGAGAGGTCTAAATTTTTGGTGCTTCTAGTGTACTACTGTGGTGGTGTTATCCTAACGCACTACGTTCCTCCACGGCAGACCGTCAGTGCACAGTATTACTGTAAGTTGCCGTAGCATAAAAATTGTGCGTTGTCGACCTACACAACTATAGTAATTTTGGTTCCTACTGGCATCAGCTATCCAGAGTTAAAATTTCGAGACACAATTTTCTACACCCTATACAGATTATCAGGTATGGTAACAGTACTAAATATGAACAACACTAATGCACTCTGGTGGCCGTTCTGCCTGTCACAAGGAAATGTAACCCTAATCGTTTATATACCCACCGACGAAGAGTACGTTACAAAGTTCCATCAACATGCGACCATGTCATCTGGGCGCTTCACTTGATTTGTCAGGCAGTGTACAGTATGGCGGCAGATTAGAGCGGCAGTTTTCCGCCTCAGAGCACGCGACTGGCGGTTGTTACGTGGCTATGGCGAGCGGCTAGCGTTTATGCGGCCTTGGAAAAACCCGAGCGCTTGCCATGGGTACGTATCGCCGTGATTTTGCGCTTGGATGAATTTATACTCCAGAGAAAAATTGATAAAAACAGAACTAAGAGTGACACGGAGGTGGGAGTTGGCACTCATGCACAGAAAATTATGTAAAGATAATTATCTAGACGCGCAACAAAAACATATAACACTTTAAAAGTTATTGTCGTCTTTAAACTTGTATATTTATGAAAGTTCAAAACTTAATACCTCGCCAATGTTTGGCCGATTAATATAAAGAAAGTGTCTACGGATGCGCGTAGTAGAGCTGCGTCGAGCAGTCATAGCCGAATTAGTAAAACAGGTACCATTTTTGAATGAGAGGTCGGAATATGGGATTCGACTGAGAGAAACTGTGTTTTTGGTAATAAATAAGCTTAAAGAGACGAAACTAGCGGCAGCATTCCAAGGTTTAAAGAGGTAGATGAGTAATTAAGTATGTATTTTTATTTTTTTATTTATGTTTAGTATAAAAAATCCGGGAAAAATAATGTCCCACCACAAGAACATTATTTGTGTAAAACGGTAGCAGATACAAAAAAATTAGACATTAAATTGTTATTATCCAGAAAATTTCCATATTTTTCAATGTATCATATGTGTTTTTGTATCTAGTTTTAGAATATTCGTAATTCTTTTTGTCAAACATTGTTTTGAGTTAGGCAGTGGTTTCGAGAGAACATAGGGCGGCCATCTTTGATAACAGGGGAGTTGGTTCTGAGCGATGCTAAGAGCCGGACGTGCCGTGCATCTGGCGGTAGTAGTGGGTTGGTAGACACGTTCGAAAGCGATTAAGTGGAGCGGAATATAGTGGTTTAGGACAACAGACAAGAGTGTACTTTGTGAATTGTAAACAGACTGTCGAGTACCGAGATCGCGAAATATGAATTTTATAGTGAAGTATTGCAGCATCAGTTATTAACGGCCGCCCTTGTGTAAGAGCCCTTCAGACTGCATTTTAAGTGTTTAGTGAATATATTCAAAACAATAATAATAATAAACCACTTGGTTAAATCATAAATCAAAGTGAGTGACTCAATATTTTAAATTTCACCGCAGTACCTGCCTGCATTGTTTTGTTATGTTTTATTTCATCAAAAATTGAGTTTACGGCAGGTGTGTGCTGGCACCGTATGACGAAAAACGTAACCAAACATTGAGACCAGCCACATTTGCGGGCCACTCAATTAAGCTGAATGTAACAAATATACACTCCTGGAAATTGAAATAAGAACACCGTGAATTCATTGTCCCAGGAAGGGGAAACTTTGTTGACACATTCCTGGGGTCAGATACATCACATGATCACAGTGACAGAACCACAGGCACATAGACACAGGCAACAAAGCATGCACAATGTCGGCACTAGTACAGTGTATATCCACCTTTCGCAGCAATGCAGGCTGCTATTCTCCCATGGAGACGATCGTAGAGATGCTGGATGTAGTCCTGTGGAACGGCTTGCCATGCCATTTCCACCTGGCGCCTCAGTTGGACCAGCGCTCGTGCTGGACGTGCAGACCGCGTGAGACGACGCTTCATCCAGTCCCAAACATGCTCAATGAGGGACAGATCCGGAGATATTGCTGGCCAGGGTAGTTGACTTACACCTTCTAGAGCACGTTGGGTGGCACGGGATACATGCGGACGTGCATTGTCCTGTTGGAACAGCAAGTTCCCTTGCCGGTCTAGGAATGGTAGAACGATGGGTTCGATGACGGTTTGGATGTACCGTGCACTATTCAGTGTCCCCTCGACGATCACCAGAGGTGTACGGCCAGTGTAGGAGATCGCTCCCCACACCATGATGCCGGGTGTTGGCCCTGTGTGCCTCGGTCGTATGCAGTCCTGATTGTGGCGCTCACCTGCACGGCGCCAAACACGCATACGACCATCATTGGCACCAAGGCAGAAGCGACTCTCATCGCTGAAGACGACACGTCTCCATTCGTCCCTCCATTCACGCCTGTCGCGACACCACTAGAGGCGGGCTGCACGATGTTGGGGCGTGAGCGGGAGACGGCCTAACGGTGTGCGGGACCGTAGCCCAGCTTCATGGAGAAGGTTGCGAATGGTCCTCGCCGATACCCCAGGAGCAACAGTGTCCCTAATTTGCTGGGAAGTGGCGGTGAGGTCGCCTACGGCACTGCATAGGATCCTACGGTCTTGGCCCCACGTGTTGAGCAATTCGGCGGTACGTCCACCCGGCCTCCCGCATGCCCACTATACGCCCTCGCTCAAAGTCCGTCAACTGCACATACGGTTCACGTCCACGCTGTCACGGCATGCTACCAGTGTTAAAGACTGCGTTGGAGCTCCGTATGCCACGGCAAACTGGCTGACACTGACGGCGGAGGTGCACAAATGCTGCGCAGCTAGCGCCATTCGACGGCCAACACCGCGGTTCCTGGTGTGTCCGCTGTGCCGTGCGTGTGATCATTGCTTGTACATCCCTCTCGCAGTGTCCGGAGCAAGTATGGTGGGTCTGACACACCGGTGTCAATGTGTTCTTTTTTCCAATTCCAGGAGTGTATATATTTTCGCGCCATAGCAGATGGGGGCTCGAGCCAAACTATTCAAACTTCTATGTGTAGTGCCAAGTACCATCGTAACAGCCTGTCAAATTGGAAGCACGTGGTTTCTCTAAACCATCAAAAGCACTGCATTCTTTTAGGAATCGGAACCTGTTTTCTCAAAGCCTTCTGTGTGCTTTTTTCCGATATGTAGGTGATACTTTTGTTGTTTGACTTCATGGCAGTAAGAATTTGAGCGACTTTTTAGAAGTCTTGAATTCATTACTCCCGAATATTTATTTCACGATGGAGGTGGAAAAGAATGGCTCTCTTCCCTTCCTTCTCATGTTGGTCAGGAGGAATATTGGAAGCCGACTCACGTTGACTTGTACGTGCACGCTCAGTAGTTGTCACCATCGGGCTCAACTTGATGGGGTACTTCGCAACTTGCTTCATAGAGCCCAAATCATTTCGGACCCTGACAGTTTGTCGGCTGAGTTAGCCCATCTCTAAGACAATTTTCGTCAGAATGGTTATAGTGGGAGACAGATCAGACCAGCCTTGCGCTATTGGCCAACTGTGCACAGGGTGACCGATGACAATACCGAGGTGGCATCAGAGACTACGGCTTTTTACCTTACGCACAAAGCGTTTCGAACAGGATTGGTCGTTTTTTTTGTGGAAATATGATGTGAAGTGCGTTTTTCGATCACCATCTAAGACCAGGTCCCTTTAGGTTCTGTGAAGGATGATCTTGGTTTGCAAAAGGCAGTTGTCTGCCGTATTCCTTGCAGCTGTGGCACGTCATGTGTTTGGCAATCAGGTCTGTGGAGTACCGCTGTATTGAGCATAAGAGGCACACACACAACAGCCGAGCAAACCCGCAATTGCAGAACATTGTCTTGGCACCGGTCAGCCCATGGAATATAACAACACGGAGATTTTTGGCGTGTATTTCCAGCTATTGGGAAAGTCTTGTTAAGGAAGCTGTTGAAATTAAATTAACAGAGATAATGTTTTTTGCTTAATGTCTCCTTGAAATCCTACACTCTCCCTCGTCAAAAAATAGAGGGACAAAATTGATGCTACCGCACGCGTTGATTATTAATTTCACCATGGATAACTTCTCACGTTGGTCATCTACGGTTTGTGATGGCGCCAGTGTTTAGCGTGTGTGAGTTCTGTCTTTCCAGAGTTTCTCTGTAACCTACGCTTTAAATTCTCTTGCACATCACTTACTTGCTGCAGTTATGCCTTGAATATGACAGGGTGCGTTCCTGTCGAAATACAGGCGGTTATCGACGACCTCACCTGGCTCCACTTCTGTAAGTTATTTGAACACAGTGACTTTGGCTGAGTGTGTAATTCTCACCGTCCACAGCACTGAAGATAATGAGATCTTCACTCAGCAGCGGAGTGTGCGCTGATATCAAACTTCCTGGCAGATTAAAACTGTGCGCCCGACCGAGACTCGAACTCGGGACCTTTGCCTTTCGCGGGCAAGTGCTCTACCATCTTTTTTTTATCTCATTTTGTTCGCTTTTGTTCGTTGCATCTTCGGGGCGGACGTCGTAAGACATCCGTTTAAGTTCGTTAATGATCGATTAACTCAGTTTTTTATTACAGAGGACAACTAACCCTCTGACCGAACACGCTGAGCCACCGTGCCGGCTAACCATCTGAGCTACCGAAGCACGACTCACGCTCGGTATTCACAGCTTTACTTCTGCCAGTATCTTGTCTCCTACCTTCCAAGCTTTACAGAAGGAGAGCTTCTGTAAAGCTTGGAAGGTAGGAGACGAGATACTGGCAGAAGTAAAGCTGTGAGTACCGGACGTGAGTCGTGCTTCGGTAGCTCAGATGGTATAGCACTTGCCCGCAAAAGGCAAAGTTCCCGAGTTCGAGTCTCGGTCGGGCACACAGTTTTAATCTGAAGGTAATGTTTGTGTGTCACCTACTGCTAAGCGACGTCGTTGGTATGGAGCGTTCATCCACGCTAAGTTTCTTGAGCATCGAGTAAGCGGTTTCTTTGTGCTCTGCAATCTTTTCGCCAACCTGGCTACGAAGCAGTCGCTCCTAGGTTGCTCGTGTGCTAGTGGCTTTATTTCAGTTCGCCCCAGTGGGCTGTTGATGCGCCTTTCTTGCGCTACTCTGTTTGACGAACGATGAGCGATTTAACCTTGGTCAACTTTGATGATTGAAATTTATTTGAACATTCTGCTGGTCGTTATTGTGGAGAGGCTAATCTG
The DNA here is from genome assembly GCF_023897955.1 of Schistocerca gregaria. Lineage (NCBI taxonomy): Eukaryota > Metazoa > Arthropoda > Insecta > Orthoptera > Acrididae > Schistocerca > Schistocerca gregaria. The sequence continues at coordinate 582,827,789 of NC_064920.1, read as the reverse complement.
AGAATGTGCCGAATCGTTGCTTTTTATCCTTTGTGATGGTTTTTGGGGACGTTAGTAAGGCTGCTTACGTTTGTTGATTAGATTAGACGCAATAAAACGCCAGCTCTTTGTTTCCTTAGTATAAGCTACAAACAGCATGGCCATGGCATCAAGTGAGCTATGTAGTTCTAGGCTAAGGTTATCACTATGAGGTTTGAAAGGTGAGTAGGGCTAGCATCTGACTGCTAATTAAGGGATTATATATTGCGGTTTTTCCCAATCTGACTAGGCAGATGTTTAAGTGCCAAAAACCTAGAGCAGCCTAGCACCAAATTATTCATAGGGCTCGTTATCTATAGTAAGTAGTGCTTTTACGATGTGGCTAAGAATACAAGCTGAACAGATTTGTAAATCTAATAGTTAGGCACTGGGTGTCCTTTTAGATCAAATGGTTCAAATGGCTCTAAGCACTATGGGACTTCATCTGAGGTCATCACTTCCCTAGACTTAGAACTACTTAAACATAACTAACCTAAGGACATCACACACATCCATGCCCGAGACAGGATTCGAACCTGCGACCCTAGCAATAGCATGGTTGCGGACTTAAGCCCCTAGAACCGCTCAACCACAGCGGCCGGCTGTCCTTTGAGTGGCTGGCATAATTGGACCTCTGTATATCTGTGCAGCCACGTGCGTCTTACTTTGTGGTGGTGTCTCGTTGCTATGTGTCTTTGTGGACAAAGCTGATCAAAAGCTACGATGTACTGCTAATTCGGTTTGCTTGTCAAGCTTCAAGGCCCAAAAGTTTAAAATTATTAAAATCGCTTGGAGATATGCCGTCAACTCACATAGTTCCTTTTTAAGTATCAAAACATATTTACACTTCGCGTTCCTTTCAAAATAGACCTGTTTTAGACGAAATATTGAGATTTAAATATCTCAGTCAATCCTTGGTGTCTTTCGCGGTGCTATGCTCAAACAAAATATTCTCTTTACGAGCCGCGTCACTTCGTATAAAACACTTGATCTTTCGAAAGTTGTCCCCGCCTTCGTCCTCAAGACTTAAAACTACCGACTGCCGGAGCGGGCACTGTTCTGCTTATACTGAAGCACTGGCAGCGTCTGGAAACCTGGGGAGAGAGCCGGAGAGACGTATGCGCAGAAGACGAGTTGGGCGGCTCCTAGCAGCTCCGTCCCGCCGCGGGCCCAAGTGACGTCAGGTGGCGCGAAGGGCCGGCGTCACGCTTGAAGCCGGCACTCCTGCTCCCCTAGAAGCGTCAGGCCTCCGTCTTGACTTTCGCGCTATGTCCGAAGTCCGCCCCCAAGCACTACTAAGTATGCATCCTTGGTCCCTATTCAAATTGTTGTTATTAATTCTAATTTCGTTCGCTCTTTTTATAACAGTGTTCCAATGAAATGGTGTTCCAGTCAAAAGTCTGGTTTTTTCAGATTGTATTTTATACCCGTTTCCTGGGCAATGTTCAGCCCCACCCGAGATCTCAAGTTCTCTTCGTTTAGTAAGTCGTGATTACTCTGCACGACGTTCAGCAGGAGTGCGAATATACGGTAGAAGCAATGACCTGAATACAGAGGACCTCCTAAATTTTAAATTTTTTAAGAGGGTAGGAATCCTTACAGACATATCCTTTAATGATATGGGAATGAATGTTCTCTATAAGGATTTACAATATAACGTAAGTAAAAAAAATTAATGATTGTGCAGTTTGCGCGGGATTAGCCGAGCGTCTAAGGCGTTGCAGTCACGGACTGTGCGGCTGGTCCCGGCGGAGGTTCGAGTCCTCCCTCAGGCATGGGTGTGTGTGTGTTTGTTCTTAGGATAATTTAGGATAGGCAGTGTGTAACCTTAGGGGCTGATGACCTTAGCAGTTAAGTCCTATAAGATTTCACATACATCTGAACATTTTTGATTGTGCACTTCACATGGCAGAAATCAGTCAAATGACAAGTAAGGCGGCTAGAACAATTAAGCTTAAGATAGACAGATCAAACCATGTACATAACAGTTCTAGTGCTTGTAACAAGAGGGTCACAAAAGACCTCAGTCAGAAACTAGATGACAACAAGGCAAAATGCTGAAGAGCAGGTAAAGGGAATACTTTATTAATAATAAAACAGGAGAAATACGAAAACTATGTTTTCAAATTTTTTGACGAAAAAATATTGTAATGATATAGAAAGACCCCACTTCTAGGTTCTATAAACAGATTAAACATAAACTGAAGCGATGTTATATTTTGTTCAGAGTATGAGGTAAGGGAAGACATAGTAATGAATCCCAGTACTAAATTAAGGGCACACCCAAAATACATAAAGAAAACGAACCTATCGCCTAATTGTTTGCTGTATAAATAGCCCAGCATATTTTTAAGTAAAAAAATTAGACAAGATTATTAAGGAATTTTTCACCTGGGAAGAAAATGACACAATCGAAAACTCGATGTCAGAGAACATGACCATTACTCATAACTGTAAATTAGTTTCATTTGATATTTCTAATATGTACACTATGATCCCAATATGAGAGATAATTGAACTAATGAGCAGTGACTTCGTTAAATTTAAGGAAGTTTCACTTGCAGATATCTCTGAGATTATCGAACTTGTGGAACTTGTAACCTCAAATAATTACTTTCAGTTCAAAGATCAAACATATTTCTAAAAAAACTGTGTTACTATGGGAAGCTGCCTGGCAGGCACACTAGTCAACAGTCTAGAAAGAAAACTGTTCAACGAGTCTGAACGAAGTACCAGTAAAATTAAACTATACGAAAGATATGAAGATGACTGCATTTTTCTGTTTGAAGGTTCTATGCAAGAAATTGATGATTTGCACATTGTCCTTAATAACTTACACTAGAGTATAAAATTTACAGAAGAGATTGTGGCAAACAACTGTAGTAACTACTTAGATCTAGCCATTAAAAGATGGGATAAAGAGATGACACTGGAGATTCACTGCAGACCTACTACTAGAGTTTGCATCATAAATTCTACATCATGCCATCCAAATTCCCATAAGAAAGCTCACTTTAATTTAATGATAAGCGGACTGACAACATTACCGTTAAGACTAACTAAAATCGTTGAGGTGGTATGAATCTTAGGTTGCTGTAAATAATGGCAACAACTCCTCAATAGTAAACAATCTCCAGGAAACAAAGAGATACAAACAGACCACAGCAAGAAGTATAACTAACCAAGTTAAATGGGGAGGACAGTAGTAACACTAATTGATGTTTTGGGTCCGTACCCTATATGGCTGCAGTTTCCAATAAAATTGCCTCATTACTTAAAAATATAGAGGTGTACATTTAATTTAAAACCAACGACAATTCAAGCAAACAACTGAGGCGACACAAAAATAAAATAGATCCCTACATAAAATCTGTAGTATACAAGATCAGTTGTGGGTCATGTGATAAATGTTAAATAGGCCAGACTGGCAGATGTTTTTCAGATAGGTATAAAGAGCATTCAGCATATGTCTGAGGGACTGGATCATGACATTTCTAATACTGAAAAATCTATACACATATTACATGTTACCTAGAAATAAAAGATGTACGATTTAGAAGAAATAGAAATATGTAGCGTTTTGTCTAAGCCCCCTGTCACAGTTCACAATTACCAACAAGACCTTAGAAACAGTAAGTTCTTGGAAAATTTCACATACTTGTTGTAGGGTTTTTAGTAGTTTATGTATTGATATGTTTTATCTAAATTAGGGTTGTTGGTTGGTATTTATAGCTATTAGGATTCTAATGTATAACTTACCAACAGATAGATTTTACAAAGTCTTCCAGATGTACAGATAATTGTTTGTGCTACTTTCCTTACAATTTTCCTCCCTTTGCTTGCTTATCACTACATAATTGTTAACAGTAGCACTCCACCTCTGCCATTCTTAACTCGGAATAGTTACATGACTGATTTGTATCATTACTGTCGGCCCTCACAAAAAAGCAATGTTAGACTTCGAAATATCATCCTATTGTTATTGCCGGCCGCGGTGGTCTCGCGGTTCTAGGCGCGCAGTCCGGAACCGTGCGACTGCTACGGTCGCAGGTTAGAATCCTGCCTCGGGCATGGATGTGTGTGATGTTAAGTTAGTTAGGTTTAAGTAGTTCTAAGTTCTAGGAAACTAATGACCACAGCAGTTGAGTCCCATAGTGCTCAGAGCCATTTTTTTCCTATTGTTATTAGTACTTCATGTTGGATGTGCATAGAGTCTTAACACAAGTATGTGTATGTAAGGTTTTTCACACTAACGTGTTTGGTGAATGCTTCTGTAAAGTAGAGCGTTCTCTGTAATTCTCTGTAGAATGTATTTCCGTTGCAAATGTAAGTTCGACTATTACTGCTAGTAGTTAAATTACTGCTGGCTTCCCATTTTTCCCCATTTTTGGTCATGGAACTCTATGTGAATCCTTCTTCCGCTTTTTTTCTGACAGTCGCGCAATGCGCGCATTGTCCTCATCACAGAAGAATGATATGTGTACTCGGAGTCTTTTTCGGTGGTATCCTTCAACAAAATCTTCTCTTCAGAATGAAATTTTCACTGATATGAAACTTCCTGGCAATCTGAAACTATGTGCCGGACCCAGACTGGAACTCGGGACCTTTGCCTTTCGCGGGCAAGTGCTCTACCGACTGAGCTACGAAAGCACGGCTCACGGTCCCTACACACAGCCTTACTTCCGCCAGTATCTCGTCTCCTGCCTTCCAAACTTAATAGAAACTGTCCTGCAATGCTTGCAGAACTAGCACTCCTGGACGAAAGGATACTGCGAAGACATGGCTTTGCCACAGCCTGGGGGCTGAACGCGCAAGGCAAAGGTCCAGAGTTCAAAATCTTCTATGTTTACAAGGCTCGTCACTTCGAATAAAACGCTCGAGCTTGCCTAGCTGTTTCCGCCATCGTCACCAGTCAAAAGCACTGACTGCCGGGACTGACACGGCGTTCTCCTTATTTAGACGCAATAGCAGCGTCTGAACACTTCCATAGAGGACCGTAGTGACGCATGCAGCTTTGTTCGGCCACGGGACCACGCGACGTCAAATGGCGTAAGGAGCCGGCGCCAAGTCTGAAACTGCCAACAGTACGTTGACCACACCTTGTTGATACGGCATGGTGAAAATGCTTTGACAACATGAACGGTGTCTTTCCCAACATTAAATTTGCTTTCGAATAGGAAAGGAATGGCAAGCGTTCATCCTCGAATGTTTCAGTTCAGCGGAAGGCAGGAGGCTGGTTTAGCCATTCGGTGTACAGGAAACCTACACACTCTGCCCTGTGCTTGACCGCTACCCCATACATAAGATAGCGCTCCTGAACACGTTTGTACGCAGGACCAAATTTATTTGTGGCGAAGACCATCCTGAGTCTGAATTTCAGCAATAGAAGTGCGTATTCAGGGAAAATACTTACAACAAGGGAGAAACTGCAAAATCACCAGGTGTCACAGCCGCCTCTGAATCGACGCAAAAGGCCAAGAGAGCTACATTCCTTCCGTACTGTCGGCCGGTGTGGCTGAGAGGTTCTAGGCGCAGGTTCGAATCCTGCCTCGGGCATGGATGTGTGTGATGTCCTTAGGTTAGTTAGGTTTAAGTGGTTCTAAGTTCTAGGGGACTGATGACCTCAAATGTTAAGTCCCATATTGCTCAGAGCCATTTGAACCATTTGAACCTTCCGTACTGCAGAACAACTACTAGCAGTATAGGACGCGTGCTGAAGAGACATGGACTGAGACCGATGTTCCGGCCCGTCTCCATGATGGGAGATGTGTCACGCACATTAAAGACGTCATAGGTCTTCAAGTTCCTATTATGTACGGTGTCCTCTGTGAATGTGGCAGCATTTAATAGATCAGACTATTTGCACTATTTTTGAGCGCTGTGAGGAGAATTCAGAACATATTGCACAAAGAGAACTTGAGGTTGACTGTGGCTGAACATTGCCTAGAAAACGTGCGTAAAATACACTATGTGACCAAAAGTACCCTGACGCCCCCAAAACATACATTTTTCACAGGTGCATGGTGCTGCGAGCTACTGCCAGGTATACCGTATCAGCGATCTCAGTAGTCATTAGACATCGTGAGAGAACAGAATGGGGCGCTCCGTGGAACTCACAGACTACGAACGTTGTCAGGTGATGGGTGTCACTTGTGTCATAAATCTGTTCGCAAGATCTCCACACTCCTAAACATCCCTAGGTACATTGTTTTAATTGTGAAGTGGAAACGTGAAGGGACACGTGCAGCACAAAAGCGTACAGGTCGACCTCATTTGCTGATTGACAGAGACCGCCGACGGTTGAATAGGGTCGTATCGTGTAATAGGCAGACATCTATCCAGACCATCCCACAGGAACTCCAAACTGCATCGGGATCGACTGAAAGTTCTACGACAATTAGGCGGGAGGTGAGAAAAGTTGGATTTCATGGTCGAGCGGCTGCTCATAAGCCATACATGACGCCGGTAAATGCCAAACGACGCCTCGCTTGGTGTAAGGAGCGTAAACATTGGCCGATTGAACAGTCGAAAAACATTGTGTGGAGTGATGAATCAGGGTACACAATGTGGCGATCCGATGGCATAGTGTGTATATGTTGAATGCCTGGTGAACATCATCTGCCAGCGTGTGTAGTGCCAACAGTAGAATTCGGAGGCGATGGTGTTATGGTGTGGTCGTGTTTTTCATGGAGGGGGCTTGCACCCCTTGTTGTATTGTGTGGCACTATCACAGCACAGGCGTACAATGATGCTTTAAGCATCTTCTTGCTTCCCGCTGTTGAAGAGAAATTCGAGGATGACGATTGCATCTTTCCACACGATCGAGCACCTGTCCCTATCGCACGGCCTGTGGCCTAGTGGGTACACAACAATAACGTCCCTGTAATGGACTGGCCTGCACAGAGTCCTGACCTGAATCCTATGGAACATCTTTTGTATCTATTGGAACGCCGACTTCGTGGTAGGTCTCACCGACCGACATCAATACCTTTCGTCAGCGCATCACTCCTTGAAGAATGGGTTCCCATTCCCCAAGAAACCCTCCAGCACCTGATTGAACGTATGCCTGCGAGAGCAGAAGCTGTCATCAAGGCTAAGGGTGGGCCAACTCCATATTGAATTCCAGCACTACCGATTGAGAGCGCCACGACCTTGTAAGTCATTTTCAGCCGATTCTCCGGATACTTCTGATCCCATAGTCTAAAACCTGAAAAGATGAGAATTTTAGCTCGAACACAATTATACTGGGGTTCTGTTAGAAAAGAAGGGGCCGAAGTTAAATAGCAATAATTTTAAGGCAGACCAGGGGTATACACTTTGTTGGGCATGGAGATGAGCTATGGACATTAAGCAAAACCAAAGACGGAGGCCTGATGCAGGAGAGGCGATTTCATACCTCTGTGACGTCACTCAGCTCCGTGGTGATACGGAGGTGCTGGAAGCTGCCCAGCTACCTACCGCGCACGCGTCACTCCGGCGCTCTCCGGAAGGTTCTAGACGCTGCCAATGTGTCTATGTAAGCAGAGTACCGTGCCAACCCTGGCAGTCATTGATTCTAACTAGTAATGACCAGAGTAGAGAAAACTTTCGAAAGCTCGAGTGTTTTATTCAAAGTGAGGCAGCCCGTAAACCGAGACGATTTCATTTACAAGGCAATGAGTTTAAAATTCTGAAGTTTCATGTTCGTAGTAGTGCGCTTCTTTAAACTGAAGAGAGGACCTTTGCTAAATAATTCATAGTTTGTAAATCACAGCGTCCTGGGTAGATGACTTCAGTCTGCTTCGTGCCTTCTATAGCACGTTTGTCGGCGCTGCCAATTAATGGCGTGCGACTAACACGGATACCGACCTCTGTTTGAGAATACATTGCGTATGGTGCAGTTACGCCTACGCTGGTAGTAAGAAAATGAGCCAGAAGTTCCGAAGTATATTCTACTGTTCTTGCGAAGTTTGAATAAAGGTGTTCAACACAGCCGTTTCAGTCCAATCAAATAAACCCATTCTTCAATTCCTTAACCATTTGCTTAAGAGTTCCTTCAACAGTTTCCGTCATTCACATGCAGAAGCCACCCTAACAGGATGCGTCTTGAAGACGATGCAAAACAAGACCGGCGCTCCATCCCAGACAGTCGGTCTAGTGGCTAGCGTTGCTGCACCTAGGTCCTTGGTCCCGGTTTCTATTCCTGGCTGGGACGGGGATTTTCTCCACCCAGTGACTGGGTGTTTGTTCATCCTCAACTTCTCATCAACGTTCGGGAACGTGGCGGGACTGAACTGCGTAAAGATAGGGAATTTGAGCGGGCGCTGATAATTGCGCAGCTGAGTGCTTCACAAACCAAACATCATCGCCATCGTCCATCGCAAAAAATCTTTTACATTACGTTCAGTAATGACGGACGGCTGTTTTTATGGTGGAACCCATGTAGGAAGACAGGTGGTGGGGGCAACGTGCAATCACTTTGTAATATTGTTGCTTTAATTTGTTATTTTCACCCAAAGAAGTTACGTTCGTAGCGCAATCCTGTCCGTCATGTAATTACCACACACTGGTATACTAAATTCATACTAACTATCTGTGAAATCTTCCCGAAAAGAATAGCTGAGGGCTACTTTGATGATTACACCACATGCTTCACGTGGTCAACTTGGCTTACACAAAGAGTGAAACTCCACAATAATTCTGATAATTAAAATAAATTAGATCGAAAAGCAATTTACAAAACAAAAACCTTTAACTGGTTACTATCGTCTTACTATTAACCTGATGGGTCAAACAATTGTATAAGCACGTGGTACTGGTCTCACAAAGTACACCCCACGTGGGTTGAACATAAAGAAAAGTTGCTATATTGAAAAATATTGTCAAGACGAGACGTTATAATCTCACGCACATTCGCATTTAAGATTGATGATCTTAGTTAGAGTTACTGATCAACACGTGGTTCCACTTTACTCACAAAGTAGTGACAAAGCAACTACTGGAAGATATTCTGAAGTTCACACTCGAAACACACTGCATTGCAATTTAAGATAACATTAGATATTTTAGAGCTAAACCTGAAATAAAGGTGATTAAATTTTCAGTTAGGCTTAACTTAAGAAATCCATTGTCCTGCGGACTTAGCAGACACGCGCTTAGCGGGAGATCTTACCACTTCAGACGCTCGCCACGGACAGACTGACATGCGCTCCTACCGAACGTGCTTCCCGATACAAAACGGAAGTGACTAGAGAGGCAGCTTCCTATACCAACATGACAAGGGACGGACAGGACAATACTAAGGATAGAAACCTCTTTGGTTTTAGAAAGCGTAGCTACCTGTTCCGACGTTGGTCCTACTGTTCTCTAGCAGACAGGCTTGTCTGCTACCGTCAAGCATGCAACTAGAAACACATTTGCTCATTCATCCTCTCACACAGAAGGGAAGGGGGATGACAGTATCTTATCGTATACAGTATATAAAAGCAAGCGGATGTAGGTTCCGTATGAGACTGTGTGACATGAATTACATATAAACTGTGTTTTGAAGTGTAGTAGTGTGACAGATCGTTCTTGTTTATGTGTAAAAGTAACACGTTCCACTAATCAGTCTCCTCCCAGATAGTCAGAAACACCACAGTAAATTTAGAAGAGGAATTTATGCCGTAAATGACAACGGATTTAAGAAATTAACTTGAAAGGAATCCAACAGAGACCTTTCAACTTACATGTTTCAACCATTACTGTGTCCGCCCCCGTTAGCTGAGTGGTCAGCACGACAGTTTGTCAATCCTAAAGGCCCGGCTTCGATTCTCGGCTGGATCGGAGATTTTCTCCACTCAGGGACTAGGTGTTGCGTTGTCCTAATCATCATTATTTCATCCTCGTCGACATGGAAGTAGCCGAAGTGGCGTCAAAACGAAAGACTTGCACCCGGTGAACGGTCAACCCGACGGGAGGCCCTAGTGACACAACATTTATTTATTTACCAATAGCGTCATACTTCCGCGTCTCAATGTAGTGTGCACATCGGTGTGCATATAGAACGTGTAGCATTGATTTCCATGTTAGTTTAAGTATGGTGAGGGCCCTTAGTTATTGTAACGTTCATCATGGGTATCGTAAAAGAGGCGTGACAAGAATTTGCTAATAAGCTACAGCGATATTACTCTGAGCACATAAATTGCTCTACAGAGAATCAGGAACAGAGACTGAATGCGACGCTCACCACAGCATTGCCAGTTACCGAGGAAGTCAGAAACTGGAACGTGAGCGTGGAACAGAAATAGCACACTAGGGATGCACTTCTCTTCGCGTATCGTACCACACACTCGCCTATTACTTGCTGAGCACTAAGGTAAAAGGGGCAGCGGCCTTGCTTGGAGCTAGACCTGGAACACTATACCTGTCAGATATGTATGCTTTCGAAGTAAAATACACTTTTATTTTACAAGATTTCACAAAAGTTTAGAAAATAACGCATCTACTGAAGACGTCAACGTAAAACAATTTGATGAGATACTGCGGTAGACTCGGCGTACGTTGCACAAAAAATGCTCTCTATAACCGCTACAGTTCGACGATCGATAACAATAGCAGTAATATGCAAATTAATAAGAATTAATAAGACGCCACGCAGCACTAAATCTCCACTTCAGTTTCCACTATCAGAATCACTGAGTTCAATGCCGAAGTCGATGGAATACTAGCATAAGCTGGCGGCCGTGATTTTAAGCCAGGTAGCATGGAGTGATCTGATGGTAAACTAGTGATCTCAATCCGTATTTTTGAATGAAAACAGGCAAAAATACAGAGTTACACTTTATGACAAATTCCTATTATTCTTTTAACACATCCACTGACAATGGTGTTGTACATCATAAGGACAATGGCCACACCGTGGTAAGAGTTCTACCCTGAAAACATGTAAAACAGTTTCTTTAACTTAACGCAGTGGATACAAGTGGTACAGTATGGCCTTATGGAGACTAACACAGCGTTTAGCTGTACTTCATATTTCTTAATCTATTATCTGATGCATCTGAAACTTACCTGGGATTCTTGAAATAAGGGACTTAATTGAAAGCTTTGGATTTATATAGTGGTACTTTTACACTAAACATATTTGAAGTGTGTATGAAACAATGTTCTTAACTGCTACTGTCCCTCAAGAAATGAATACATGAAAATAACTTAGCAGACAAAGCGTGCGAACGAGGATGCCTCTTTGGGAACAATGAAAATGGTTTTATAAGATTGTGCTTGATCAATCATGCTGCGACAGAGATAAGAGTTGCTAAGGGCAAATAACAAGAAATAAAGTTGGTATTTATTAGTCACTCACAGAAACTTGAGGTGCTGATAAACTTACAATTTCGTTACCAGATTTGCAAGGGACAGGAGCAGAGCGAGAGAGAAAACCGTATTAGTTACAGTTACTGAAGCAAGACAACGGACACAGTGGTCAACCTAAAACAGGGTGGTGTATGGAACTTAGCTTATCACACACGTGGCAAAGATTTCAGCAATTCGGAAATAGTTTCACTGACAGAACTGTGACAACGAACACGCTCTGTTCGCGACCTAACTTACAGTGCACCAGCAAGCAGTTACATTGCGCCTCAACGCCATTGCCTCGTGGTACAGCCAGACAACCTGCCCCATCGGCCAACCCATCCAGACTGTAGCACGTCCCGTCTACAACTGCCGCATTCGATCTTCAACGCCCCCGACAGAACGCAATCTTTTAGTGCACATTCTGGCCTATCACAGGCCTAGCGTCAGGCCTCAACACAACTGCCCAATCAGCTCGCGTCACAAGCACGCCCTACAGATTCCTTGTTCGCTAGCTTTAACTGACAGATTTTCTACAAAGATGAAGTATCTACAGCGAACATTCAGCAACCATTGGAAACACTCGTCCACAAATTCTGCGGGAAAGATCGCTACAAGTACGCTCTCCAAGTCGAATACGCCAAGACCGAAAGGGCTGGGGTCCTTGCCACCATTTCTGTCCTTGTTGTCGCTCGGAGACAGAAGAAAATTTGTCTTCGCACACTGCCAAACTGCCGGCCGGTGTGGCAGTGCGGTTCTAAGCGCTTCAGTCTGGAACCGCGTGACCGCTACGGTCGCAGGTTCGAATCCTGCCTTGGGCATGGATGTGTGTGATGTCCTTAGGTTAGTTAGGTTTAACTAGTTCTAAGTCCTAGGGGACTGATGACCATAGACGTTAAGTCCCATAGTGCTCAGAGCCATTTGAACCATTTAAACACTGCCAAACTAACAGAGTAAATTTCAGTTGAAACTTCCGGGCTGAGAGGCCGTGGTCGATGTATAGAATTTCCACCTAACGTTTCGTCTTCAGTACCCGGAAGACGTTAGAAGATGTCTCCCGCAGATGGAGACTAAACTATAGGTGGAAGTTCTACACATCGACCACGGCCACTCAGCCCGGAAGTTTCAACTGAAGACAACAGCGGCCGTGAAAGCTTACATTGTATCATTAACAGAATGGATTTCATGCTGAACGGAGAGTGTTCATGAAATACAGGTTGATGACCATAAAAGAAAAGTTTGGGTAAAATAAAATACGTACCTCATAGATCACTTCCTATAAGCAATGGTCCAAGTAGAATGTGCAAAGGTGGTACACAAAATGATAAAATACGGTACCTAGTTGATAAAACGTACCATAATGAAAGGCGTAAACGTACGCCTTTCACTAGTGTACGGTCGATAAAGACCCCAAAGAAAGAGAGCAAGGATAGAGGGAGAGCCAACAACCCTGTAAAGAAATTCTGCGAGTGCCCCCCTCTCCTCCCCCCCCCCCCCCCCAACTAAATGAACTTAGGCGCCGGGGCTTCCGGCGACACACAAAGCCCGAAATACGCTCCGCTCAACTTTGACAACTCTGCTTTGCGCATTCATTAGATCGAGAGCCTGTAATGAAGCATTGAGGCCTGCGACTGTGGCAAGGTTTGAGGCGGGTGGTGGTGTGACGGTGGGGGGGGGGGGGGGACTCGGAGGGTGGACAGCGGGGGGGGGGGGGGGGGGGAATTGGCTGCCGCCGGGCTGGCCTGCGGCCGCGCCGGCTCTAATTATGCCGCCAGCCGCGAGCCGCGTCCAGCCTTGCAAAAATTACCGCCCATCGCCAGTCGTCCCTTCCGTCCTTTGTGGCCGCCCTCAGCGCCGGCGCCGATCACTGTGGCCGCTCAACCTAGAGGGGTGCCACGCACGCGTCCACCAAAACTCCCATTTGTGCTGCGCCCATACATGGGCCATGGAACATGGTGCTTCATTCCTTTTGTTACTTTTTTAATTTTACGACTGGTTTAATATATTTTCGTTCTTCCCCTAGCTTGCGCGAACTTTCTCATATACAGGGTGAAAAGTATTTAAACCGACCAACTCTGGGAGGTTGTAGGGGACATAAAAACAAATATTTTTCCCTAATGTCATTTGTACCTATGAGGAGTATTTAAACCGGTGGAGGCCGTATTACGCTCTTTAGTTGTAGGCAACTGCTGTTCACCGGTGTAGCAGTGCATTGTCTCTGTTTACTAATGGAGCGATACACCTCGAGTGAGTACACTGATATGGTTGGTGCGTACTACGTAGCGCACCGCAACGGACGAGCTGCCCAGAAGGGTTTATCAACAACAATATCCTAATCACCGTATCCCGCATCATACGACCTTTGCTGCTGTGTACCAACGTCTGCGTGAGACCGGGTCATTTAGCAGGTTACCTGGACAGGGACGCCATCGCACGGTAAGAACGCTGCAATTTGAGGAAGGAAGCTATCTTGCAGCGTGTGGAGCGCGATTTTTCAATCGGCACTTGAGCAATTGCGCGTAACATGGGGACAAATCAGACGAATGTACGAACAGTCCTTCGAGAGCATTTGTTACGTCCATTTCACTTACAGCGTGTCCACAACCTGGAACCAGTTGATTATCCACCCAGAGCACAGTTTTCGCAGTGGTACCTGGAACAGTGTGAAATGCAACCTACATTTCCATCCTCTGTGTTTACCAATGAAACAACGTTCGAGCGTGATGGGAGTCTTGAACATGCGCAATTCGCATGTTTGGAGTGAGGATAACCCACATGCTACAGTTACTAGCGCTCATCAAGTGCGGTTCTTCGTCAGTGTGGGGGTCAGTGTTGTTGGGCACTGTTTAATTGGGCCGTATCTGCTACCTAGGCCATTAAATGGCAGGCACTATTACAATTTTCTCGCCAGAGCATTGCCATAATTGCTTGAAGGTGTCGCGCTCCCTACAAGACAACGCATGTGTTTCCAACATGACGGGGCGCCGGCACATTTCAGTCGTCGTGTGCGTCCATTCCTGGACCGATGGTTCGGCATTTTTGAAAATCTACTGTAATTGAAATTGGGTTGTATTAATGTGTTGTCTCTTGGTCATAAAAATGGAAAAGTGTTTGTTGGTTTAGTTAATTATAAGACACAGCACATACAGTTCCGTACAGTAAATGGTATGACTCCATTCATAAATATAGACCTTAATCAGAAACATATACCTAAGGTAGAATATTCAAAATTTTTTGGTGTGTCCATTGATGAGAGATTAAATTGTAAGAAATACATTGATGATCTGCTGAAACGTTTGAGTTCAGCTAATTATGAAATAAAAAGGTCATTGCAAGTTTTGGTGATAAACATCTTAGTTAATTAGCTTACTACGCCTATTTTCACTCATAACTTCAATATGACATCATATTTTGCGGTAATTCATCGCTGAGGAATAAAGTATTTATTGCACAAAAGCGTGTAATCAGAATAATACACTCCTGGAAATGGAAAAAGGAACACATTGACACCGGTGTGTCAGACCCACCATACTTGCTCCGGACACTGCGAGAGGGCTGTACAAGCAATGATCACACGCACGGCACAGCGGACACACCAGGAACCGCGGTGTTGGCCGTCGAATGGCGCTAGCTGCGCAGCATTTGTGCACCGCCGCCGTCAGTGTCAACCAGTTTGCCGTGGCATACGGAGCTCCATCGCAGTCTTTAACACTGGTAGCATGCCGCGACAGCGTGGACGTGAAACGTATGTGCAGTTGACGGACTTTGAGCGAGGGCGTATAGTGGGCATGCGGGAGGCCGGGTGGACGTACCGCCGAATTGCTCAACACGTGGGGCGTGAGGTCTCCGCAGTACATCGATGTTGTCGCCAGTGGTCGGCGGAAGGTGCACGTGCCCGTCGACCTGGGACCGGACCGCAGCGACGCACGGATGCACGCCAAGACCGTAGGATCCTACGCAGTGCCGTAGGGGACCGCACCGCCACTTCTCAGCAAATTAGGGGCACTGTTGCTCATGGGGTATCGGTGAGGACCATTCGCAACCGTCTCCATGAAGCTGGGCTACGGTCCCGCACACTGTTAGGCCGTCTTCTGCTCACGCCCCAACATCGTGCAGCCCGCCTCTAGTGGTGTCGAGACAGGCGTGAATGGAGGGACGAATGGAGACGTGTCGTCTTCAGCGATGAGAGTCGCTTCTGCCTTGGTGCCAATGATGGTCGTATGCGTGTTTGGCGCCGTGCAGGTGAGCGCCACAATCAGGACTGCATACGACCGAGGCACACAGGGCCAACACCCGGCATCATGGTGTGGGGAGCGATCTCCTACACTGGCCGTACACCTCTGGTGATCGTCGAGGGGACACTGAATAGTCCACGGTACATCGAAACCGTCATCGAACCCATCGTTCTACCATTCCTAGACCGGCAAGGGAACTTGCTGTTCCAACAGGACAACGCACGTCCGCATGTATCCCGTGCCACCCAACGTGCTCTAGAAGGTGTAAGTCAACTACCCTGGCCAGCAAGATCTCCGGATCTGTCCCCCATTGAGCATGTTTGGGACTGGATGAAGCGTCGTCTCACGCGGTCTGCACGTCCAGCACGAACGCTGGTCCAACTGAGGCGCCAGGTGGAAATGGCATGGCAAGCCTTTCCACTGGACTACATCCAGCATCTCTACGATCGTCTCCATGGGAGAATAGCAGCCTGCATTGCTGCGGAAGGTGGATATACACTGTACTAGTGCCGACATTGTGCATGCTCTGTTGCCTGTGTCTATGTGCCTGTGATTCTATTAGTGTGATCATGTGATGTATCTGACCCCAGGAATGTGCCAATAAAGTTTCCCCTTCCTGGGACAATGAATTCACGGTGTTCTTATTTCAATTTCCAGGAGTGTAGCTGGAGTCTACCCAAGATCATCCTGCAGACATTTATTTAAGGATCTAGGGATATTCACAGTAGCTTCTCTATATATATACTCTCTTATGAAATTTGTTATTAACAACCAAACCCAATTCAAAAGTAATAGCAGTATGCATAACTACAATACTAGGAGAAAGGATGATCTTCTCTATTCAAGATTAAATCTAACTTTGGCACACAAAGGGGTGAATTATACTGCCATTAATGTCTTTGGTCACTTACCAAATAGTAACAAAAGTCTGACAGATAACTAACAAGTATTTAAGAAGAAATTAAAAGAATTTCTGAACGACAACGACTTCTACTCCATAGAGGAATTTTTAGATATAAATTAAGAAAAAAAGGGAAAAAACAAAAAAAAAATTAAAAAAAATTAAAAACACGAAAATGAAATAAAAAAGTTATTATATTAACTTAATTATGTTGTTTAATTAACTTAATTGTGTCATGTATTGGAAAATTTGAATCGTTCCACATCATTACGAAATATGGTATTCTTGATCTATGGAATTAGTATTAACTTAATCTAATCTAATCCATGAGAGAAATCGTCCTCCACCGGTTTAAATGACATTAGGGAAAAATATTTGTTTTCATGTCCCCTACAACCTCCCAGAGTTTGTCGGTTTAAATACTTTTCACCCTGTATGTTTACAAACTGCACATTTGGTAATTTTTTTAAGTAATATACGGAGATGATAAAATACCTGAGATAAGCAACTGATACAGATTGCGGTTGTATCGTGCATGGAAGGTCAGTTCAATGGACTTCTCCATAGAATCCGTCGCATGTATGTGCTTGAATGGAAAGTCTTGATTCCAAATCGCAGACAGCATGTCTAGCGGATAACGTGGCATTAGAGATGTAAAAAGCTTGCGTACGTTGCTTACGACCTCAATCATCACACCATCTACAACTGTTTGTGATCTTTCTCAGTCAACCGTTGCCTATAGCTCAGTGGATATATCATTGCATCGAGAGAGAATGTGTTACAAATACTGGAGAAATATTTAGAGATGGTGGCGTGAGGGAGTTGCAAATGCCGGTTTCGTACCACGCTCCTTAGCCGAATCGCTTTAAAAATGCGACAATTTTATTACGAGGTTGCACCGTCAGCGACGTGTTGGTCTGGTACTACACACTGCCGGCCGGAGTGGCCGAGCGGTTCTAGGTGCTTCAGTCTGGGACAGCGCTACCGCACCGGTCGCAGGTTCGAAACCTACCTTGGGCATGGATGTGTGTGATGTCCTTAGGTTAGTTAGGTTTAAGTAGTTCTAAGTTCTAGGGGACTGATATTGTACTTAGTAAATGATATTGTACTTAGTAAATGGGGGATGCGTGACACGTTCGCCTTGAGCATCAGGCTTATAAAGTATGTGTTTGTATTCAGACATGTGCAAAGGAAGGTATGGATCTGACGTAGAGTACCGTGATAGCAAAGGGAAGAGTATGTCAAGAATGGTACTGATATTTCTATTTCCAGAGCCATAGCCATCAAGAGGGTGTATTTCCGATACTTCGCTCATTGTCGAATGTCGTTCAACT
This sequence comes from Schistocerca gregaria, assembly GCF_023897955.1. Taxonomy (NCBI): domain Eukaryota; kingdom Metazoa; phylum Arthropoda; class Insecta; order Orthoptera; family Acrididae; genus Schistocerca; species Schistocerca gregaria. Next base: position 582,809,988 of record NC_064920.1, on the reverse strand, counting down.
AAGACCGCAATTGTAACATTCAGCTGTAAGTACAGGGACAAAATATATATGTGTCCGCTTTCTTTGGTTGATGGTTCTGCCTTTGCTTGCTTAGCCCACCGCTCCGGTGACCTGTGCGGGGGTGATTCACGTTTCCCGTTAACGGTAGGAGCTGCCAGACTGGAGAGGCCTCTTGGAGTGCAAGGATGTAGATGAATTAACTGTGCTGTCCTCTAGACGATCGAATAGCGAACTAATACTTAGTATGTGTTCGATAGTTTTCGTGATAGCGTGGAAATTTGGGAAGATTGAATATGGAGGTATGCATGCACTGGATCGTTATTCCCTCCCATGTAAAGTGTTTGGTTGACTGCTACTACACATTTCGTGCCTTTATTTAGTTGAGAGAAGATCGATTATGGTGTGTGCATCTTGCATGTGGAAAACACGCTTGCCAGTCCTCTAGACATGAAAATCACCTAGTCAACTTTGTAAATTATGGGGGTGATTTGGGATCTGCTACATCATGGACATCGGTATTTGCGAGTGGAAATATCAGTTTTCTATATTTTTTCGAGTTTCCGAGTAAATGTCTTCGCAGATGTGACAAGTTTCTAGTTAGCCACTGGTTTACAGCATGCTCCACCTAGCTAAAGTTTCTGGTTTCTAGAGAAATAATTTCCAGTCCATATCTTCGGAATTATATCACATGAGCGGTACTGCTATGCAAGCGATATTGATATGTGTTTGATATCGAAAAGTACCGCGGAAATGGTATGATATTCTAGCAAGCCATGCGAAATTAGATCTGTTCTTGCAATCCGAGAGTCTGTAGATGGGTGTAGAAAAGAAAGCAAGCAAGCAGGTCTGGACCAGAAACGGTAACACATTTGTGCCGAGGAGGGAAACGAGGCTGAATTTGTAGATCTGTTCTGAGAGTGACTTCGATCCACTGAGGGTGCTCCGGTCATGCGTTGGGGCGTTGGGGGTGGATGCCTCCCCCCCCCCCTCCCACCCAAGACCTCACAGTAAATACCTAGTGCAGCGAGTATACGTACTGTGCTGTCCGTCTTCACGGTATATGTACAAGTGATGTAAAAGGGCTGACTTCGTATGGCGCAGGATACGAATTGCATGTTTACTAGATCAATACGGTATGTGGTGATATATTGATGGGTCGGAGATCGGTTTCACGTTCTAATATTCAAGCTCCTGTGATCGATGGGAGAGCAGTGTAATTGAGTAAGAGTATTTCTGTATTTGACGATATGTAGGGGCACTTTACATGGTTTAATTGTCGGTACAATATGGGTATTTGTGTAAACTAGTTTTCTGCTGCAGAAAGTCTCATCTGCAGAAAGAAGAAAAAATGCAGATGGTGCTTCCACACTGGCGGCGTCAGTAATTCGGCAGGTAAATTCGATTAAGAGCCAATAATGTTGCTAGATTCATTCACAAGACATCCTTTGCGCCGGGATATAGGCGTATCTACAAACTGATTCGAAAAAGATGGAGGCAAGGTATTATTGGAAATTCTGAGAAAGAAAGTGTTCAAAAACTAGTAGAAGCATACCATCCATCTCTGGTGGGGATGCCGTCACTCGTCTGCCACTGTGGCGTTAGGACATCTCCAGACCTGTAGCTGTAGGATACAGAAAATTCATGACTTTTTTTCTGTTCTGTATGACAGTGTTTCGAATTTTGTTCGCGTAATTGTTCTGAATCGCCCCCATCTGTGCTTAAACAGTGATCAATTTCTAAACAAGGAGACTGCTTTAATGACTGAAGGTGTTTTCGCAAGTGTGCACAGACTTTTAGTTGTGTGAACGTTTAACATTTCTGAGTAGTATATTGACAGCAGAACAAACATTCCCCTGCGAAGAGTGAGCCACGCTGGGTATGCAGTCCCAGCTAGACACAGCTCGTTTGTTCAGTTAGGAACGTGTGGAACAAAGGATCCTGTGATTTTCTGGTAACCATTTCTGCAGTGTTTGTGAGGGTGAGTCGCTAGTCAATTAGGTCTTCGCTGGACCGCAGGTAGGAGAGGGTTTGCACGTGCATGTAGCTCCGAGTATGACTTGGTGAATATTTAGATAGACAGACATATGATGTCAGTATAATTCACGCTCCGGCACTGGCTGACCCTGATAGCTGCGGTTGATGATACTTAAGAAGCGATTTTTACGTGCACTGAGTATTTGTGCACTGGATTTTTCCCTGCTGTTTAAGTGCTGTGAGCATTAGACATGCAGTGTGGTTTGAGGATATAGTAGTTGTTTTGCTGTTTGTTGTATCTTCCCACTGGTGTGCTTTATGTATGACCAGAATCTCTCTGGGTTTTCTGACAGATTCCGAGACAGAGTTTCGTTGTGGAAATTATTATAACCATCTGGCATTGAAGTACGCGCTATCTTACGAACTTCTGCAAAATTTTGCCAATCTGCATTTCTCCTTCTTTTAAATTTGCCATACTTTTTTCGTTGCTTCTACAACAAAAATCTGATCTATTTTGTGTACTATGGGGGATCAGTGCCATCAGTTATTAATTTATGTCGTATATATCTCTTAAGTGCCGTCGATACTATCTCTTTGAAATAATTAATCTTTTCTACGCTTACGTGATCAGATAGGAAGGAGTGGTGACTGTCTCTTAAAAAGGCATTAAGAGCATTTTCATCAGTTTTTTTAAAAATAGACATACTTGCTTTTCTTTTTGATTGTTGTAGGTGTTACGGTATTCAGCCTGGCAGCAACTGTCTTCTGGTCGCTAATCCCTTTAACCGTCATGATACTCCCTATTTGTCCAGGATTATTTTTTGCTAAGAGGTCAAGTATGCTTTAGCAATCATTTACGCTTCGAGTGGACTCATGAACTAATTGTTCAAAATAATTTTCTAAGGAAGCATTCAGTACAATTTTGGCTGACGTTTCATGCCTGCCGCCGGCTTTAAACGCATAATTTTTCCAGCATATCGAGGATAGACTGGATTCACCACCGACTATAATTGTATGATTGGGGTACCTATTTGATATGAGACTCGAGTTTTCTTTGAACTATTCAGCAACTGTATGTCCTGCGTATGGGGTCGGTAAAATGATCCAATTAATAGTTTAGTCCGGTTGTCAAGTATAACCTCTATACATACTATTTCGCAGGAACTATCTACTTCAATTTCGCTAAAAGGTAAACTACTTCTGACAGCAATAAATACTCCTCCACCAACTGTATTTACTCTATTCTTTCTGGACACTGTTAAGTCGTTTGAAAAAATTTCAACTGAACTTATTTCCGTCTTTAGCCATCTTTCCGTACCTATATCTATTTGAGCTTTAGTGCTTTCTATTAGGGAGTGGAGCTCTGGTTTCTTCCCAACACAGCTACGACAGTTTACAACTACAATACCGATCGTTTCTACAACTATCTTACTACGTTTCACCAGCCCCCTTTTAGGCGGACGCCCCTTCTCTGGTTTCCTGAGACCCTCTAACCTAAAACACCGCCCAGTCCGTTCCACACAGCTCCCTTTACCCGAGTAGCAGCTTCCTGTGTCGCAATTGGTGTTTTCTCATCAGCGATACGAGTCTAACCGCTTTAGAACTGCTATTGTAATGCTAATATTTTACAATATGTGATTACGTATTCTGTGATTCCGATCCCAAATCTATTGCATGATACATAGTTTCCGTGGGGGCTGCGAGCACATAATTTTGGAGCAGTTGCATGCTTCAGATTTGCGAAATCCGCCACGGAACATCCAGAAGGAAGGAGAAGAAGAAAACTAAGGAGTACGATTCTGCAGCGAAGATGTCGACGACGGCATAGCGACAGTGGCGGCCAGGACAACTCGGGCCACTGGCGGTGACATCAGCGTCGGCAACGGCATCGCGTTCGACGGCATCTACGCTTTCAGCAGCAGCAGTACAGTAGAAGGAGCCAGCATGGCCGTCAATTTAAGTACTGCTGATAGTGTGAAAATGTGTAAAGCTGCAGCATCATCGTCAATGATAAAGCTTCCTACGATTAAACAATCACCCACGGTGTGTTATTCAGAAAAAGTGAACGGGTCAGTTGGTCCAAAATCAAAACGTGAACGTGATAGTGTTAAGAGCGACGATATAATGGGGCATAGAGTCCGAGACTAGCGAAGGGAGATGTCGTAATTCCGGATGATTCGATGGAATGGTTAAGGGAAATTCTTTCAGACTTGAACTATAAATTGGGGGTATTGGGTACAGAGATATGTTCAATAAAACCAGTGATAGCACCAGGAGAGACAAGTGTAGCAGAAAATGTAAAAGTTGAATTGAAGAAAATTAACTCTGATACAGAAAGGATGATAGATTTAAATTAGAAACTATAAGGACAGATGTACGAAATGTTTCTGAAGATGTCGGCCTGCTGAACACCATAATCGACACAGTGGAAAAAGATTTGGGGGACAAGTTCGGAAAGATATATTACAGCTGGGTGACGATTTAAGGAATTGTGTCGTGAGGCAAAATGCATTTGAGGAAGTGACCACCAGATATATTAACAATTTATCTAGGAGAGCATTAGAATGTAAAAAAGAGTTCGTGAAAAATAAACAGCTGTTGGAACCAGAGATTAATAAGTTTTGCAGGGGAACAGCAGATTACAGAGGTATGGGCAAAATGTAATGCTTTAGCAGCGAGTCAAGCTACTACTACGATAGGTGTACCACGTGTTAATTCGGGAGCGACTAAGTATTTTGCAAATGATGGAATACACCAACCATTTGATTTTCTTGCAGCGTGTAGACAGAGTTTTAGGAGAGGAAAGTCGGAAGAGACAAAAATTAAGACATCGTGAGGGAAATACACAGTCATAGGAAAATTTCGTAAGTGATTCATCTACTGCCACTTCATTTACTACCTATGAAGTGTTTCAAAGTTGTTACCTAAACCAATTCTGGAGTGAAGTGAAACGTACGCGACTTCAGAATGAATTCCTAAATGGACCAAGTTTAAGATACGGAAGTGGGTCGATACGGAATTTTTGTGAGCGTGAACTGCCTAAATTGACGTATATACTTCATCCGCAGGGATCGTTGACAGAGATTACGACGCACAAAAGACTCTTAACGGAACATTTACAATATGATCTTGTCCGCAGTCCGACAAATTCCATCAATGAATTTTTAAATTTCATTGAGGAACTTGACCACACGTTGAAAGTCAAGCCACATAATGGGAGCAGTAGATCGGGAAATGGGTTCCAGTACGGCAACAATGGTACTATCTACAATAAACTTAATGATCCCAACAGAAATTATTATGAACTTAATAATAATTTTCAAAGGGGAAATTGAAACTGGAAGTTACGTTATGGAAATCAAACCAGGAAGGAAGGTTTGAGAGGCAGGAACCTTATGAAACTCAACACCACAATCAGAGATCGGAAAACTAGAAATCGCCAACCTCAGGCCCAGAGATGGCGAAATAAACTGACAATGAAAAGGACAAATTATTTTAAAAATTCCGTGTTTGTCGAAAATTCGGCAAATCATCCACAAACGTGAGAGATGCAGGTTATAATTAGTGAGAATAAAATTGAGAATAATTTTGAACAGCGCAACCATAAAGAGGGTGCAATAAATATTGTAAAATGCTTTGAGAGATTAGATAGTGATGATATGGGGCCGGAGAGTTTATTCAATGAAAGGAAAATTAATGATGGAATAAATGTACACTACTGGCGAATAAAATTGCTACACCACGAAGATTACGTGCTGCAGACGCGAAATTTAACCGACAGGAAGAAGATGCTGTCATATGCAAATGATTAGCTTTTCACAGCATTCACTCAAGTTGGCGCCGGTGGCGACACCTAAAATGTGCTGACATGAGGAAAGTTTCCCACCGATTTCTCATACACAAACAGCAGTTGACCGGCGTTGCCTGGTGAAACGTTGTTGTGATACCTCGTGTAAGAAGGAGACATACGTACCATCACGTTTCCGACTTTGATAAAGGTCGGATTGTAGCCTATCGCGATTGCGGTTTATCGTATCGCGACATTGCTGCTCGCGTTCGTCGAGATCCAATGACTGTTAGCAGCATATGGAATCTGTGGGTCCAGGAGGGTAGTCCAGAACGACGTGCTGGATCCCAACGGCCTCGTACCACTAGCAGTCGAGATGACAGGCATTTTATCCGCATGGCTGTAATGGATCGTGCAGCCACGTCTCGATCCCTGAGTCAACAGACGGGGAAGTTTGCAAGACAACAACTATCTGCACAAACAGTTCGACGATGTCTGCAGCAGCACGGACTATCAGCTCGGAGACCATGGCTGCGGTTACCCTTGACGCTGCATCGCAGACAGGATCGCCTGCGCTTGTGTACTCAACGACGAAACTGGGTGCACGAATGGCAAAACGTCGGTTTTCGGATGAATCCAGGTTCTGTTTACAGCATAATGATGATCGCCTTCGTGTTTGGCAACATCGCGGTGAACGCACATCGGAAACGTGTATTCGTCATCGCCGTACTGGCGTATCACCCGGCGTCATGGTATGGGCTACCATTGGTTACACGTCTCGGTCACCTCTTGTTCGCATTGATGGCACTTTGAACAGTGGACGTTAAATTTCAGATATGTTAGGACCCGTGGCTCTACCCTTCAGCCAGCCTGTGTGGTCAAGCGGTTCTAGGCACTACAGTTTGGAACCGCGCGACCGCTACGGTCGCAGGTTCGAATCCTGCCTCGGGCATGGATGTGTGTGATGTCCTTAGGTTAGTTAGGTTTAAGTAGTTCTAATTTCTAGGGGACTGATGACCTCAGATGTTAATTCCCATAGTGCTCAGAGCCATTTGAACCATCTATCCTTCATTCGATCCCTGCTAAATCCTACATTTCAGCAGGATAATGCACAACCGCATGATGCAGGTCCTGTACGGGCCTTTCTGGATACAGAAAATGTTCGACTGCTGTCATGGCCTGCGCATTCTCCAGATCTCTCACCAATTGAAAACGTCTGGTCAATGGTGGCCGAGCAAGTGGCTCGTCAGAATACGCCAGTCTCTACTCTTGAATGAACTGTGGTAGCGTGTTGAAGCTGCATGGGCAACTGTATCTGTACACGCCATTCAAGCTCTGTTTGACCCAATGCCCAGGCAAATCAAGGCCGTTATTACGGCCAGAGGTGGTTCTTCTGGGTACTGATTGCTCAGGATCTATGCATTCAAATTGCGTGAAAATGTAATCAAATGTCAGTTCTAGTATAACATATTTGTCCAATGAATACCCGTTTATCATCTACATTTCTTCTTGGTATAGCAATTTTAATGGTCAGTAGTGTATGTGTGTTGAAAGATTTTGTGATCAAAAGAGAGGCAGAGGTTCATCTGAATTAGTTGGAGGTGGAATGTATGACGAATTCTGATGAGTTAATAGTCAGTAGCAACAATTATAGTAAATGTGGGTGAATGTAACGCACATGTTCTATCGACGAAAGTATGTGAAGGTATTTATGAAGTAAACGCAGCGTTAGTTTCGTCAACTGGTAATGTATGTTATTATGTACTGGTTGATGTGGGTGATTTATGGTTAAAGGAAAGTGAAGGTGATGTTTTAGCCGCTGATTTGCGAAGGTTGAAGCTACGGATTCAGAAGTCTCGGAGGAAGGTGTTTGAGCATTTATTTCTGCTCATGAAAGTGAATCGATGACCCTAGATGAAAATATGAATTCTGAGTGGATGTGTGAAAGGTGAATGTGAAAGTTTTTTAGACGGTGGGTTAAAGTATAAGGGGGAGAAAGCGTCTGATACGGGAGAAAATGTGAAAGAGGAAGGGTTAGATCCGAGATTGGCGGATTCTGGTGTATCGAAGAAGGATGACGGAGTTATTAGTGTTGGTTTCTATAAGGTATCGACGGATGTAATGCACGTGTAAAGTAAAAGTAATGAATCTTATTAGTTCTTGGTGGATGTCAATGGAATTAATTGTGATAAAGTCTGTAGTGATTCGGCGAAAATAAGGGACAATTTGTTTAAGAGAGACTAAGTTTTAGGTTGTGTGATTAATTGGAAGAATGTTGCAGGTGCTGATGTCGCACTTCAGAATAGAGGAAGAGTAGATTTGATGCTTAAGAGGATGATGAAACGATGGGTTTTGAGAGTAATTTAAATCTTACAGATGAGTTGGAGGTAGATCAGAAGAATCTAGGAAAGTATAATGAATATGTGTACCATAAATGTGGAAAAAAAAGGGATGGATGTCGAAAATTTTCTTTTGAGAGAAAAGTGTATAGAGAAAGGATAAATTAAAAATGTGCAGTAGATAAGTGAATTGATCGATGTTAATCATGGAACAAAGAGTGCAGACCTCGAAAATAAAAATCATGTTCCAGCGGCTCACAAATTTTGACTCTAAACGGAAGACTCTTGGTGAACGAGAAAAGAGGTCTCGAGTTTGAGCACCTAGTTAAGTCAGATCCAGAAGATACTGACGCTGGCAAGATAACTGTTACAAGACTCAAGGTAGCAGAGTGGCACCGTGTGAATGAAAAACATGGTGTCTATTAATACAAGTGTATATATACTCGTAAGTGTAATTTGATATGTTGTTTGTAAAATATTTGGGAGATTATTTCTCTTGGTGAATTTATGATGTATAAAAGATGTATGGAGGCACATCTTAGTGCAAGGAGTGTGTCGACATTGGCCGCACGCCTCTTGATGCACCGAGATCGGCAGAACACAATTAATTTCATTATATGCGGAAGATAGAAATTTTAAAAAAATGTTCAAATGTGTGCCAAATCTTATGGGACTTAACTGCTAAGTTCATCAGTCCCTAAGCTTACACACTACTTAACCTAAATTATCCTAAGGACAAACACACACACCCATGCCCCAGGGAGGACTCGAACCTCCATGGGTTGGAGTTATTATATTCTTCTTGAGATTTGAGCGTATTCACCTCTCTCATACATCTTCCTCACCAGATGGAAAAGTTTTGGCATGGGTGGTTCTCCCAAGGCTATCAGTAATTCTAACGAAATGTTATCTACTCCCGGGTCCTTGTTTCGACTTAGGTCTTTGAATGCCCAGTCAAATTGGATCAGCCACACAGTCCATGACTGCAGCGCCTAGACCGTTCGGCTAATCCCCCGTGGCGAAGATAGAAATAGATTGCACTATACGTAAGATTGGGTAAAATTTCAAGAGGTTATCTAAATGTATTATTTATAGTATTTTGGCTGGGTTTGTCATATAATATGTATAGTTTATTTGTACTTACGTTCGCACGAAACGTGGTGCGTGACGTCATCAAAATTTTGCTTGTGAGAGTAAAAATGTAGTTATGTGCAATGTATGAGCTAAGTTTTTGGGAGTGTATTTCGTTGAGTAACACTATAATATACGTTATTTTGGAAAAATTTTTGAAATGATTTGTGTATGTAAAGTTATAGGGATAAGTTCGTCGTATGTTTATGAGAATAATGTCTGGGGATAAATGGTATTATAGTGCAAATATAAGTCAACATTTGATAGATATGTGATGCGCTTATCTGCGATTTCTGCAAGGGCAGTATTAGTTCGAAAGTTTCTAATCAGACGTGGTAAGATTTTAGAGAAATGCTAAAATGTTAGTTGATTTATGGTGCCGGACAAATTTCATAGCACTAAACACGTGTTTCCTAGTGGGAACATGGACAGAGCGTTTAAAATGTTGTGCTGAATCAAATGTTTTACCTATGTTCTAAATCAGCCTTTTTTCGCTATCCTGTTCGTGAATGTAACGAATCAATTGAGGAATGCGTTCATTGCTTCATGTATGGGGTTTCGGGAAGTCATATGCGTATTGGTAACTAAGGCAGTCCTATTTTGATAGCTATCGTCCTTCAGGACTGCGGGTGATTGTGGACTGAGACACGTTTCGGCGCAGTACGTGCCGAAGAGTGTAATGAATTTCGTCAGAGGTAGACGGGCTGTGAACCATTTAAATTTCGACCCCAGAACACCGACCATGTGCCGTGTTTGCGTTAGTGAAGTGTAACCATGTGGTTGAAGCAAAAAGTGCTATCAGATGAGCGAAAAAGAGCTAAAAGCTTTTGAAACGATAAAGCTGACTCTCGAGTTTACTTTAGTTTATCTGTTTATTTGGGCATTTGATTATCGCACTACAGTTTTATAATTTTGTAAGGTGTCAGGCAGATCCAACACCTTCCATGAAAACCCTGACATGATAAGCAAATCCAGTAGTATGTCACATAGCTCCGAATAAATCGTGACATTAAATTAACCAAAGTAATACGAGTAACGAGTGAGCAAATGGAATACTGCAGACTATCACAAGAATGCCTAAATGCATGTCATACCTTCCCACCATGAGACAGACACAGTTCCGAGGGGAGAAACGAGAACACAAGCCGAGAGCAGAACCGTGTTAAGCTGGAAGGCTCTACGATAAGGGATGGACGGACACCCACGTCGCCAGCTAACCGCTAAGACCACACCACCCACAAGTTTTAGCGTGAGACTTTTTCGCGTCTCTGTTATGTCAAGGACCACCCCCCCCCCCCCCCAGCCCATGTAAAAAGCTACAGCCCTCCAGAAAAACAGTATAGATCTTACGATAACACAAAAAGGACTACACCACCCGAAAGTTTTAGCGTGAGACTTTTTCGCGTCTCTGTTACTTTAGGACCACCCCCATGTTAAAAGATAGAGCCCACCCAGAAGAACAGTATAGATCTTACGATAACGCTAAAAGGACCACACCAGCTGCAAGTTTTAGCGTGAGACTTTTTTGCACCTCTGTTACGTTGCAAACTTTAAAAACATTGCCCCACCACGAAAATTATAACGTTTCTCATTGGATAGACAGAATTTTTTTAGGCGGAGCTTAAGGTTAACATTGAGACCCTGATTGGTCAGATGAAAACACAGCCATATAGTTTTTCTTTTAAACCAACTTCGGTAAATGGTAGTAAGGAGAAGTTAGGAGAGGTTAGGTGGTTCCGAGACGGCGAGCTGGATGGCGCCGGGCCGGCCGCTGCCCCCCCTGAAGCTGCTTAACCAACGACAAGGTAATGAACGCACGCGATGCTGCATAACAGCGTATAAAGCTTCACTCAGAACTGCAGAAGTCTCATCTGTTACACCCCCTATTTTGCGTAATACTAGTGTCGATCGTAAATTAAAGCTCATGGTGTTTACATTTGCCACTTGAAGTAAAAATCTGAAACGCGATGATTTTTCTGTTACATAAATATTGAGAAGCCACATCATCCACTGTAATTTACGACAAGTTAGATAAGTAATTAAAGATAATTGAGGGTCACTGTAGACCATTTTGATAGTTTTCTCTTTTGTAAAACTTAATTTAAACCTAGATTATAGATGTGATATGGCATAGGTCATCCTTCGATCCATTGTAGAACTTGGAAACCCATTCAGGGAATATTCGTTCACATTTTTGTTGAACGCAGTTGGTTTTTACCATCCTGTATTAAAACACTTCCTTTAATCAATAGTGCAATTTATAAACAATGTCTTGTGAGCGGAATAAAATTTCCAGTGGTAAACTTAACTGCTTTTTCGACGTTATTTTACCCGCTAACTAAAAATAGGAAAGCCTTGAACCCCTTCCACTAAATTTAGTTAGTATTAAGATTCTTTTACAGGGAGTGCAGTGGAGATCATCTAGTATCTGGTTATATCATGGCTAGTCTCACTGAACTCTTCTGAATTCTACATGTCATGTGTGGTCTGGTGTCTCCTTACCAGCAACAGGTCCCAGGTTCAAACTAGTCAGTTCCCTAAAAAACACGCTCAGAGCGTCATTGCACGAAAGTGGTAGGGAGACACGATATAGAACAAACAGACATCACCATGAATGTTAGAATTTGTGTTACATTTAGAAAATTTAAGCTGATAATATGACACATCCTAGGAGGTACGTACTGTTTTATGCACCACCACAGAGATAATTACTCTATTGTTCGACTTGCAAATAGGCTATTCCATATATTACGTTATGTAAATATTATGTTGAAACCTTCCCGTCTAATATTGGATGAACGTTTGCTTGCTGACTGAACGCTGCGTCTCTTAAAAACTTTTAACTGCTGCTCTGTCAAGACTACCTGCTGATTATTACGACGAAACATAAAATGTGTTGTCGCCGTGGCCCTCAGTCGTTACCTGAAATTATTAAGACTGATTCTGACCTTTAATTATTTATACTGGATCGCCATCTGACTGCTACAGCAAACTGTGGAATGAATATACTTACTTCTCTTTAACATAATTATAAGCTGCTGGTGGAGTTTCATAATACTTTGTGACTGGAATTCTTTAAGTTGAAGTTAATTTAGATTTGATAAAAGCTGAAGCTCAGTTTAGACTTTTCTTTTAAGATAACAATAAATTCCGTAAAGCATTTACGTGAATGATTTTGGGATAGAAAATTCTTAATGCATTTAATCTGGTAGAAGTTAACTATATTCTGAGAACGATCTTGACAAACAATTACAAGGGGTATAGTTCTTTACAAAAATTCTTAAAAAGTAGCGTTGCGCTACATACCTAATTTTCCATCAAAATTACATAACTATATTCTGAGAACGATCTTGACAAACAATTACAAGGGGCATAGTTCTTTACAAAAATTCTTAAAAACTAGCATTGCGCTACATATAGCGAGTGGCTGGCGAGCACACCGCTTCTTTCAAAGTGTTAATTCATACCTCGCTTACAGCGACCTCCTCTCATGTCTCGCTAGCTACGACTGCCTCGTCTCACATCTTACTCGCAACTGCTCGCTTCCAACGCTCAATGCTACAAAAGTGCGGTCTCGCCGCCAACAATGGTTGTTGGTGCAGACAATCCCTGCTACCATTACAGATGTATTACTGCGCGCTGTTTCCCGCTCTTTCTCAAAATGTATCTATGCGCGGTTTCCCGCTCTTTCTCAATAATACACAATGCAATTTAATTAACAAAACAATTTAAATAAGAAACAGTTCAGATAATTACATGCTAAAACAGTTTAAATACGCCTATTACATAATTACATATGCCGCTACTCGGCTTTCTTAAAATTTTACTACGTTGTTGAGTCATATGGACTCAACATAAGTATAAAATTTGATTATAGAAAATAGTTTGAACAAAGTGTATACACAAATGCTGTCATACGAAATGATTTGTCTATCTCTAATAAAGAGAATATGTAAATAGAAAGGGTTTTAGTAGGAATTGTACATGAAGTAAAATTTGGTTCCCTTAAATTTAACAACAAGAATAAGAGTAAATGTGAAAATCAATATACAGATCATATGAAGCAATTGAAAGTTTACATTATGAAACATTTAATTCAAATTGGCATCTCTTAGTACCACAATTAAGGAAGGTACAAAAGGAATTGGATAGCATGGTCAAAGCACTGGCAACTGTCTGTGAATGCACTCAAAAGTCTGTTCCTTTCCCTCACATAGCACAACACCAGGTTTCGCCATGTGGTTCCATCATCGCCTTGCTCCATAGTTTTAGTGTACCCAAACACTAAGTACGTCGTCGAATAGCCTGAGTTGCCGCAGCCACATCAGGATTAAGTTCCATCTCCAATGGTCCATTAAGGTTGGTGGTGTGCATCTTGGTATGCAAACACCTATTGTCGTACATCATACTGTGGTGTGTATCTAGGTATGCAGGCACCAATTGACATACATCGGGCTGTGGTGTGCATCTAGGTATGCAAACACCTCGTCGAGAACATCATTGGTTGAAGTCACGTGTTTCACAATTCACTGATTCTGTGCTCAATAACCATGGGGATGCACAGGAATTAAGGTACGGGTAAAATTGTTTTGGCAATGGGTTCACGGACATTGTTGGTACCATAATTTGACTACCAAATAATTTTCCCTATGACAAAATATGTTGTGTCGTAATTTGTAACAATATGTAGTTTTAATTTAAGAATTCTTCCAGAAAATTATTCCCATATATAAAAGACATAAAAGTTCCTACTTATTCAGTATTTGATAGTATACAGATTTGTTATAGACAAGTACATTATTACTTATTCTGTATTTACAAATCTTAGTTTCTTACATCATTAATTATAAATTTTGTTGACAATGCATTTCTTGACTTACTGTCCTAAAATTTTATCTTCCATTCAGGGGTGTAGTCGTCACTTATGAGTCGTCAAATGTCAGGTCATAATATACAATAAAATTACTGTCATAAAATTATTTAAAGTATTCTTTTGCAGCTGAAAATTAAGGTAAACATTATTCTGGTTAGACATTGTAATGTGTGGTCCCCATCCATAGTGTTGCAATGTGTCACATGCTAGCAAAATTATTTCTTAACATTATACATTTCTTATATACTAACATAACATACACATTCTTCTTCTGCATCTGTGTCAACTCTCTGCATAACCTGTTATAAACATTCAGCATTAATTAACGTCAGCGCACGGCATGACTTATTATAAAACATTCAGTATTAATTATCGTCAGTGCACGGCATGACTTCAATAAACATCTTCTGGTACTTCTCGTCCGCTCCTGGCATGACCTATAAAACACTTTATCATAATATTAACTGCTGCAAAATCACGTCAGCTCCCGGCATGACCTATAAAATTTCTGTAATGACAATTAGCGTCAGCTATCTGCGTGACCTAAAGATTCACATCCTTATTCTAACTAAAACTACGTTTCATTTTGATGACGTGTGACAACAATGCTGCATTCTGGAATAAAGAGTACATGTTAATGTTACCACTAAAATAATTGATTAATGAACGATCTATATTATCAGTTTAGCTATTGCAAAAATCGACATTTTCTTAAGTAATTATGTCACGTTATAAAAAAAATTTCTTTCATTTATGAGCTCTCAGTGCACAAATTCATACGTCGTGTCGTTGTCTGCATGTTCTCTTTAAGTTAGGAAATGTTTCTCGTGTTTTTATTTGTCTTGGCTGGCGTAGCATCATTAAGTACTGCTGTGTTCTTTAAGGTACGGTGAAATATTAGCGGCCCGCTGCGTGTCGCGGCTTTGTTTGTTACTGAAGCGCGCTGAAACTACCATTGTTGCATACTTACGTGTCACGCCGTCCTTTCGTCAGCTGAAATGCAAAAATTTAAGTCAAGAAATGTTTCACGTTGGATACATGATGATTCCCTAATGATTTCTTCTTACGTAGCGTTTCCACATGCACTACATTAGCGTGTGGAATATTACGAACTCTGTAAGGGCCTGCATACAGAAGTTCGAATTTACGGCATCTGTGCTTACCTTTGTTGGAAAGAAAATGAGTGCGAATCAGTACTTTGTCGCCAATCTCGTACTTCTGTAGTCGACTTACCTGCTTCTGTTGTTTCTTCCGCCGATCTGCAGCTCTTTTAGTGTTTGCTAATGCTGTGTCTATTATTTCACAATGTCGAAGCCTACGCGTCTTAGGAAAAGTAATTAGTTCGGTAATTTTGTTCGGTGGGTCTTTATTTGTCAGTATTACGGTTGGTGATAGCATCGTAGATTCATTGGGTATTGCATTTATCACTTCTTGAAACTGTAAAATATATTTATCCCATGTTGTATGTCTTTTATGACAATAAATTCTGCATAACTTCCCGACCTCTTTCATTATTCTTTCTGATGGGTTGGAAGAACTGTGATATCTTGATATGTAAATAGGTGTTATGTTCTTACTTTCTAACATTTTCTTCCATACGTCTGACCTAAACTGCG
Source organism: Schistocerca gregaria (assembly GCF_023897955.1). Taxonomy (NCBI): domain Eukaryota; kingdom Metazoa; phylum Arthropoda; class Insecta; order Orthoptera; family Acrididae; genus Schistocerca; species Schistocerca gregaria. The sequence continues at coordinate 582,794,268 of NC_064920.1, read as the reverse complement.
GACCGTTATCCGAAATAACCTTCTGTACACGTCCTACTACTGATAGAAAATCTCTTACAAACGCTCTTGATACTGTTCTTGCTGTTGCTTTCCTTAGTGGAGAAAATGTTACAAATTTGGATGTTAGTTCTACAGCTACAAAAATATAACTATAACCATTATTTGTTCTGGGGATTGGACCGAAAAGATCCACTGCTGCCATGTGTCTTAACTTAACCGGTATGATGGGATACAATGGTGGAATGTGTGACACTGTTGATGATTTAGCTTTTTGACATATCTTGCATGATGCTATTACTTTTCTTATGTGTTTTTCCATGTTATTAAAGTGGCAATTTTGTCGCAGAATCAGAAAGCATTTCCTCGCTCCGTAGTGTCCATAACTTAGATGTGTATACCATATCAGTTTATTTACGATCCCTTCCGGAATGCATAAAAGCCAATTATTACCGTCTCGGTATGATCGAATAAAGAGTATATTTTGATGTACAGTGTAATGAAGTCTGACTTTAGCGTTACTTCTGTCTTTCCAAAGCGTTACAATCTCTTTCAGTGTTTCATCTTTCTGCTGTTCTCTCTCTATATCCTGTAATGCTGCTGATATAAAGTTTTCGAAAGCTACTTGTTTAATATACATAATACTATGGTTGTTGTAGCAAAAGGTATTTTCTTTCTCCATGCGTTTATTGTGAATGGACCTCGACAATGCGTCGGCAACAGTATTCTGCGTGCCTGGAATGTGTATAATGGTAAAATCAAACTCTTGTAAGTATAATTTCCAGCGGCTTAATCTATCGTGCGTAAGTTTTGCTGACAATAAAAACTGGATTGCTCGGTGATCGGTATATATTGTTGTATGTCGGCCATATAGAAAATGACGGAATCGCTTAAAAGCGTAAATTACACATAGTGTCTCTAATTCTGTTACAGAATAATTGCGCTCTGCTGGAGAAAGTATCCTGCTTGCAAAAGCAATGTGTTTCACGACTGTCTTATCTTCTTCCTTTATTTCTTGGAAAATATGTACTCCTAGTGCTGTGGTTGAACTATCTGTTGCAATGGAAAAGTTTTGTGTTGGGTCAGGGTGTGATAACAAAGGTGCTTTTAATAATGCTTCTTTCAAGTTCTCGAATTCAGCTTCAACGTCTTCATTCCATGACCAAAGTGTGTTTTTACTTGTAAGCTGGTATAGCAAGGGCGTGTCTAATGCTTTGTAGTGGATAAATTTTCTAAAATAATTGATAAGACCTAAAAAGCTCCGAAGTTCCTTTTTGTTTGTTGGCACGTCGATGTCTTTCAGTGCTTGCAATTTGTCAGGGTCTGGTGCGATACCTGTTTGTGAGATAATGTGCCCTAGAAATTTTATTGACGCTTTACCAAATTCAGATTTACGCAAGTTTATAGTTATACCATTCTGCTCGAATGTATTCAGTAATTGTTGAAGAGTATGATTGTGTTGTTCCCAGTTTTCTGCTGCAATTAAAATGTCATCGACATATGTAGTAATTTTGTTTTTCAGATCTTGTGGTAGAATAGTATTCATGCCTCGTATAAAGGCGGCAGACGAAATCGTTAGTCCAAACGGAAGTTTACAAAATTGATAGCATTCCCCAAAGCACAGGAATGCCGTACATTTTCGGCAATTTGGGTGTAGTTGGATTTGCCAAAACCCTGATTTGAGGTCGAGTGTAGTATAAATGGAGGTGCCATGAAATTTTTGCAGTAACTCTTCTAACGTCTGTGGTCGGTCGGTTTCTGTAATGATTATTTTATTAACTTGACGTGAATCTAAAACTAAACGTAGTGATCCATCCTTCTTTTCAACAATGTGTAGTGGATTTATATATTGGCTGGCTGCTGGTTCTATTATTCCTTGATCGATCATTGCTCGTAATTCTTTCTTAACTGCTTCTGTGTGTATGTGTGGGATTGGATAATGCTTTGCTTTGAAAGTCTCGTGTGGTTTCACCTGAAATTCGTACATAAATCCTGTCATTGTTCCTGGAACATTGGCAAAAACTGCTTTGTGTTGTACCAGAATATTTTCAAGTTCTGTGCGTTCTGCGTCGCATTTTGCTACACTATTGTCTACCTTGCGTGTACTTGTCTCGAACATATTGTACTCCTGTTCCTCTACCAAGTCATTATTAAGTGTGTTCGTGTATAGTGCGATATAACAATCGTTATCTTGAGAATCAGTAATAATCTCTATCCTGTGCATATTTTGTTCTTCGGAGGATACTGTGTTTTGAAATCTTACGATCACTTCCCTGTTTTCCTTTTGTAGTGTGAGGTATGACGATTTGAAGTCAATCTTCGCATCGTACTGAACAAGAAAATTTATTCCTAATATCATGTCTGTTGTTAAATTCGGAACTATCCAACAATCACTGTGGAACGTTTCCCCTGCAAAAACAAATGTTAATTGTGTCTGTCTTTTAACTTCAATGCCTTTCCTGCAAAAGCTCCCTTGACCTTCGTTCTGTTTAAAGGAAATACTGGGTAATCATTATTGCTATTGCATCTGTTAAATGTGTCTTCGTTAATTACGCACATAGGTGAACCTGAATCAACTATCGCTAAAATATTGTGCGACTGTAAATTTATCTCTATTATTGGGTGATATATTGTTTTCTGTAGGATTGGTTTTTCCTGTAACAATGTGTCTCTCACGTCGTCAAATGTAATGGCATTTTCGGTCGTTATGTTTTCTCTGTGTGATTTCATAGTATCGACATTAAGAGATTCATTGCAGGTTTTCTCTAGTCATAATTCTTCCGATATGTGATTTTCAGCTTGGGAGTTTGGTATGTGTTCTATCAACTGTACAGTTCTGCCGTTTTGATTATTAGCAGTGTCTGGTGGATGAAATCTGGTGTCTGGTACATTCATACGGTAACGCAGCTGTTGGGCCCTGTTGTAGTTTCCGTTAAAATTGTCATTGTGGAACGTCCTCGGCGGTCTGTGTTCGTTTTCTTTTCTCCTGTCGTTATAACTGTGACTGTACGGCAGCCCACCTGCACCCCGTAGAAACGTTTGTTTTTGTTCATTTTGCGGTCGACCCGCGTAATGGCCTTCCCCGGTCGCATTATCTGAGCGATGATTCATATGGAAATTTGTCCTATTCGGTTGCGTGTTAAGTCCGTCAACTGCACATACGGTTCACGTCCACGCTGTCGCAGCATGCTACCAGTGTTAAAGACTGCGATGGAGCTCCGTATGCCACGGCAAACTGGCTGACACTGACGGCGGCGGTGCACAAATGCTGCGCAGCTAGCGCCATTCGACGGCCAACAGCGCGGTTCCTGGTGTGTCCGCTGTGCCGTGCGTGTGATCATTGCTTGTACAGCCCTCTCGCATTGTCCGGAGCAAGTATGGTGGGTCTGACACACCGGTGTCAATGTGTTCTTTTTTCCATTTCCAGGAGTGTATTTATTTATGAACTAACTATTACTTACATTTAATGTAATTATCTGGGTGTAACCAAATGTTTAGGATATTTCTTTATTTAAATATTGTTGTAATATATTAGTTTAGTCCAGGAAGTGTTAAACTTCAATCAAATCACGTCTATAGAGCGTAAGAACGGTGTCTTTTTTGGGGGGGAGGGGGGGGGATGGCCTTCAGCCAATGGAAAATCAGATGATAGTGGAACACTACGGGAGTGAAGTGGAGAATGGGACTCCACGACTGAGATGTTCAAGGAAGCGATTGTGAATCCTTTTTTATGCGAGTTCTGGAAGAAGACCGACCTGCCTGTGACAACGAGTGGTGTTCGATTGTGGGGTTTATTGATTATGGTTAGTGAACCGCCGCTACCATTCTGGAGGGACTTATATTTTAGAGGTTTGAATGTGTTCCAGAGTGGAACTCTAACGTTTACAGTAATATTTCCTGTATTGTGATTGCGAAATGGACTTAGTTTTCGTTTATTTTTAATGATTGTTTAGTTTGGGGATTTTTATTACAATTGTTGTAACGTTCTCTATGTAACGTGGTAAGGGCAATTCCTGTCTGTATTTTAACTGAATATCGTAGGTCCACTTCCCGTTTACTTGAGATATTCTTTCTTGAATAAACATTATTCAGCATAATTCTCTGTCGTCTACATCAATTACAAACGTTAGAATAAGACCATTTTTATTAAATTACTCATTTACCTTCTTTTGTATCTCTGTGTATTTTGTTAGCTCGCAATTCTTGTCAGTGCATAAACTGTCTGACTAGAGGATAACAGCCTGGAGTTATTATTTGCAGAGAATTAGCTGCGAGATGATAAAGCAAATATGCGCCGCTCGATTCTGAGACTACATCAAGCTATTCTCTTTAATCAGAGCTGTGCGTAGACCCAAGTATATAAGGTACGAGCAACATCAGACAAGTTCGCAACTGGGCTGTTCGTATGGAATGCTGTTAGGAAGAGCAACTACTCAGCAATAAACATTATGTACCGTCTCATGCTAGATATGCAGTCACCCTTTTTTCTAGTTTATTTAGGAAGTTTTTCTTTGGTCATGTCATCTCTCTTGTTACTATTATACCCAGTTTTCGCCACGCTCCTTTCGCGGAGCATATGAAGGAATGGAGGGCTGAAAAAGCGTAAACGCGCTTTTGTGCATTGGATCACGTTCAAACATCGTCGAATGGATTTGAACGGTCCGTAGTGTTTTTACCCTGTATAGCAGAGCAAAAATTGCGGTCGCACTACACTTTAAAGAGGTCAGATTACGCTGATTGGTGTTGCAGTCCAACGACTGCAGCCTCACGATGTCCTTAGAGTAGGACTGACTCGTCCGTGCGTGCCGGCAGTGTGGAACGTTGTCAAGAATCAACGCCCCAAGGGAAGAAGTGATTTCATTGGTCCCTTCTGTGCCACCTCCGAGAGTTTTTGTGTAGATTCTGTGCAGTGGTATGTCTGAATCGTTTCTTCGGATTCCCATAAGAAAAAAGCGTGATCTCAACGCTGAATTCCATTGCACAGGCGTCAAAAGAAGGGGTGAAACGTGGATAAGAAGGGTTATGTTGACGTTCTCATCATGTGGCACGTCCATGATGGTGGTTGCAGAATTATGGTGAGATCTGGTGCCAATGTTACATCGTTACCCACGTTGCACCTCACATGAACTTCTGAGATGCAAGCGTTTTGTCGCGAGTGTCGACATCTTAGTGTTTGAAAGGTAGCCGATCGCGAGGCTGGCGCCGTTGGGCGCCGCGATTTTTCATCATAAGAGAGGAAGGTTGCAGGAACTTCGATCCAAGTGTAAGACACGTTTCATAATTGTACACAATTAAGGAGCTTCGAATAAGTGATACTTTACCTGCGCAGTGTAAAAATCTGTCAAAGGAAAAATTGTTCGACGAACTGTTAAAAAAAGAGTATGAGGTCGGACTGACAGAGAATTGACGAAACATGGTATATTGACGAAACACGGTATTTCTACAATGTACGTTGCTGTCTGCAGATGATATCTGTCGAATAACCGTCTTTACACGGTGCAACATGTTCGAAATTCTCAATAAAATACATATAAGCTGTTTGGGAAGACGGGTAATATACAGTATGTACAAGAACTAAAAGGACAAAATAAGAATGGAAATCAAAGAACGCAATACTCATATTAAAAAGGGTGCAGGAAATGCAGCCTTTCTAACTTATCTGTGTATCAAAGAAGCAATAAAAGGAATGAAATGAAGGTTCAGGAGTGAATTTAAAATTGAGGATGCAAAGATATCAATGATAAGACTCCTTGATGGCGCTGCTATAAATTGAGGAGGAACTGCAGGTAGTGCTTAATGGAATGTACAGTCTAATGAGCAACTCCTTTATATCAATATCAGCCTCATGTCGCCGCTGGTTGAATGTTCCAAAGCCGCTCCAACCGCCCAAGCTGGACGCTAATTCCGGCCCATCAGCACTTGTGTCGTTCTGTCAGCTGTGGAAGTCGCTCCCTGTCGACGCTCTGACTTCAGATGGCTAAGCGCTGGGTCTCACGCTTTATTGAGTCTCAAGACACTGTCCATATTACACTGTCCATATTAATCAGACTCTCAGCCAGTCGCATCCCAACAGCACTCCTTCAGACATATTCGTAGACTGATAAATAGCGACAGTGGCTTTACTCTTAGAAAAGCCAGGGTCTCAGCACTCAGCCAATTGATGTCATGTTCGATGAGGTCTCGGGATTGCAGTAGGATCAGATTGATTTATTGCCACAGTACTTCGGCTGGTAATCGTCCACCCATCTTTAGGTGAGTGTCCGCCACTGGAGACTGCAAGTTGCTGTCGTCGGCTTTATAGCAAAAATTGGCACGGAAACGCATGCGCATCAGCAAAAAGTCAGCATGATCCGGCTGCAACCACGAAACCGCATCAAACATTCCGTACGGCGGGGAAATGTTATGATGTCACAATGTCAGCCGAGAGCGATTTCCACACCAGACGCAGGCGGCAGAAACACTGACGGACCGGAATTTTTGGCAAGCATCCAGCGATTGCAACCGCACACAGCATTTCACATGTGTCGGATGCTCTTCCTTGGAGTCCGATGCCTGCGTTGTTAAGAATCCCCCTCAGCTTCAAATACTGATACTATCTCTGCTAACTAATTACTACATAGATGCCGTGAGCTTAGTTGCAGCCGGAAAGCGACAACTCAGTTCTACAAGGACAATATCTGCGCGTCGCCAGCCGGAGCCCGTTCTACCTGAGGAGGAATTAGGCAAGAACTGCGAAAACAATAATGAGTTGAGCTGCCCTGAGCGTCGCTTCAAAAACCGCTGAACACAAAGATCAAAGCTGCTGGCGGACAATCAACTGCTGCATGACTTCAAAACAGATCCCGTGTGTTCGACACATCATCCCAGCCGCTCACACTTAAACGCAACGTCGATTCTGTGATTTGGTGAAACAAGGCGGCTTATAGCCCTCCTCCCTCCCCTTTACTTGCCTGGTAAATTGAAGCACATGTATTCTCAATCAGACAGGCTGTAATTTTAACCTTGTATTGATGATTGCTGGAAGACTGGAAACGTAAATGTTTCCCAGCTCTACCATTTTAAATTTTTACTACATTTTGATAGCCAGCGTGCGGCTCCATTCATTACTAATTTGAAAATTTCGAAATTATTAGATATTATATGGATTAACTTCTCATAGCTATCTGAGCCGTGCGTGACTCATGTACTAGTGCAGTCGGGTTGGGGCGTCGACATGGCTCGCCCGACCATTGCTGCCGCACATCACTTGAGCCCGGCCACGGTGTTGGTGGATCGTCGGTTGGTTGTCCTACCGGACGACGCGTTTTGGCTCGTCAATCGTTCATGCGTCGGCTGTGTGTTTGTGCATCGACTCCCGATTTGTCTTTGTGCATGCTTGGTTACTGTTTGGTATTGTTCAGGTCGTCATGCAAGTATTTGGCAGGTTGTGTGTGTAGTTGGCGTTATTTCCACTGACGACTATTCTAGATGTTGTTGGCATTCTGAGGAAAGTCGGTCGGTTGGTGCGGTCCAGGGAGTATATCTCCGTGCGGCGCGGTCGGCTGGGTCCACATGGCGGTCCCAGCGGAGTGTCGGAGCGTGTGTGGAGCAGTCCGATCGCTACGAGCTTCGTGGCTCACCGACCCAGGATGTCAAAGTTGAGTGGTGTCTTAAGTACCCAAGCCATGTCCGTTCATGATGTGCCGTTCGTTTCAGTTGTTCGCTGTTGGGGAGCTTTTCCTGTGAGCAACACTGAGTGTTTATAGCGGTAAAATCGAGCCGCCGTGTGGTGGAATTAACTATATAGCTTCACTACAATTCAAGCGCACTAGTGGAATTTTCTGCGTTATGGCCGTTACTGCTCTGGTTATCTGCCCTGGCCACTGACATAAATTCAGGCACTGTTCTTTTCCGGCGGAGTTAACTATATTACCTTAATTCAAAATCAAGTGTACCAGCGGAATTTTCTGTCATGTGGCCGTTAGTGTTCCGGTTACCTGCCCTGGCCACTAACGTAATTTCAGGCGGTGTCCTTTCCTCGCCTGTTGTTGCTGTCCAACATGGTGTGTAGTTTTGACAGCTTACGTATATTACGGTTTGATCCTTGAGTTCATGTACCGATTGGTGGCTAGCAATTCGTTTGGTCAGCCAGTCCGTGACTGTCTCTTGATTGGGTTACTGAAGGATCAAGTGTAGCTGGGCCCACCACCTGTCTCATCTAAGTGAACATTAATGTTTCGAGGGCAGGCCCATCCCCTTACCCCACCCCCCTCCCTTGGAGGCGTCTGAGTGCCGTTGTCTATACTGTGCTTCTCATGGGTGTTCAATGGTCTGTTGGTAATCTATTATAGCCAATGCCTTAAAACAAAAAAATTATTGTGTTTTATGTAAATCACGGGCCTTCGGTCCGTATATGTAGGTTTGAATTCTGGAAAGTGAATATTTTGCTGAAAGTTGCTGTTGTTGCGCTATCATTTCATTTAGTGGGCTGTCAGCTACTTAACACTTAAAGGTTTAAGGTATTTTGAGTTTTTGGAAAATGAATTGTGGGCCTTCAGCCGCTTAAATTTAGTTATTGTCGTTGAATTGCCTTTTTAGTTAGTGAGCTTTCTGCCACTTAAAACTTAAGGGCTCAAGCTTTTTTTTGTATTTTTGGAAAATCAACTGTGGGCCTTCAGCCGCTTAAAATTTCTTCTTAAGCGAAAACATTGCGGCCTTCTGCCTTAAAAGATTATGGTAATGTTTGTCCTGTCCAGCCTAGTGTGATATATACAAATATATTTCAATTATTTTATTTGCAATTTTTATTGCCTGTCTTCAGTCATTTGAAACTCATGTTGTTGATTTTTAAGATTTCTTGTTTGTAGGCCTTCAGCCGTGAAAGAATTGGATTTTGAAACTCGTAGTTGTAAAGTTTCGGCTATGAGCCGTGTTGGTTTAAATGTGTTATTAAATTGCAATAAATTACAATTTTGAAGTGAAACTAACCGACACTTTATTTATCCCTTTCCACAACCCTAATTACCTGTTCAGCCCTGCGGCTTTAACTGGAGTCTCACTACCTGCAATATGCTGATCGAAACTTCCTGGCAGATTAAAACAGTGTGCCGGACCGAGACTCGAACTCGGGACCTTTGCATTTCGCGGGAAAGTGCGCTTGGTGGAGCAGTTGCCCGCGGAAGGCAAAGGTCCCGAGTTCGAGTCTCGGTCCGGCACACAGTTTTAATCTGCCAGGAAGTTTCATATCAGCGCACACTCCGCTGCAGAGTGAAAATCTCATTCTGGAATATGCTAATCTTTTGTATGCGAATCAGGTGCGTGGATGGACTCTGTGTTTTGTGAATAAACAGTATGCAATAGGCGCAGATGCAGTTAGTGTGTATAGTGTCTGTTGCCACAGTGTAGATTTTAGTTAAGTTGGGATCTGTAGTTTGTGGCTGTATTACAGTCCTGTTTTATGTCCTCATCGTTCTGTCTGCTGCTAACAACTGTGTTTTGGTTCAGTCACTTTATACTGTAGGAAGTTCTCTTTCATATTCGTAATTCCGTTGCAACTGAAGCCCGGAAAGTTGACAGACATGGGCGCCGACAAGTCAATAAAGGAAAATCCGCGGGTGAGTGGAAGAGCTTAAGGCACTTCTGCGGAGAATGTACTACATCGCAGTCCAGTGGATCGCACGTTCGGAATGTAAACAAACACCATTCAGCAGTTAGCCGAGATAAAATAATGCAATCCTAACAGCGCAGCTCAGTTAGTTATCAAAGCAGCTACGTTAGCTGAACTAATAAAAGTCAGTGTTACCACCAGAGCTCAGTTAACCGCTCTGGCAGCACAGTTAGTTCAACTAAAATAAGGCAGTGCTACCACTCTAGATCAAATGCTGCCACGGCAGGTCAGTTAATTGCATGTAAACAAGGCAACGATATCACCGCGGCGCAGTTGACTGAGACAAAACACGAGCATCCAGCGACCGTGGAACAACTCCCTCAGATGGGGCAGGAAAGCAGATGGAATTTGCGAAGTCAGAAGCCGAGCAAAAGCTGTGCAGTCAAAAGACTGATGGTTAGGTGACAGACGTTGGACGTGACTTCAGAGCAAAAACTTCAACGATAAGGACAGAGGTCGTCGTGTGATGAGAGAGCTAACAACATGGAGAACACGAGTAATTCCATAAAATTGCGGAGATCGCTACACGCATAGAGAGTGAAAATGATTTGTAAATGCATTCACAGCTGGAAAGTAGACGACAAGCAAGTAACTCAGAAACAAGAGTCTGTAGTCGGACAGGAGGTGTCTGCAAAGCGATAAGGAAATGTTCTTGTGCCGCAAATCATGAGAGTGGGTTTGCGTGTTAAATGCGCAGCATCCACGCCAAAGGCGTATTTATAGAATGTAGACATGTATATGGGGCCAAAGGAGGTTGCACTGCTTGTTGGGCACAAGTTGCTTGTGCAGCAGATAGCCCCTGGTTCGATATGAAAGTTGAGAGTGCACTGCGTACTGCTGCGGCACGAATACGTGGATTTGAGGAATTCTTGTAAATTTGGTGCTGTTGTGGATGGAAGGTAGTTATTAAGGGACCGATTAGGACTTCGGATGGTAAGGGCGGCTGACATTGATATTTAGGAAACGGCTCTGCGAGGCAGGTTTACGATACCACTCATAGATGGGAAGACACGGCCTGGAGAGCACCGTATACACTTGTGAAGGAATCAGGGCATCACAGGGCACTGATGTGTTGTGAAGGACCCATACGTTGCAGTTAAAACAGTGCTTAGGGACCTGTGTGTAGGGGACAAAGCGGGCTTAGGAAAGTGTTGTAGTTATTAAAGAGTCTTGCACTTGCCCCCTCCAGAGGAACTACGTCACAGGCTTAGGAAAAACACATACAAATAAACGAGCCTGAAGGCTCGCAGGGAGACATTGAATACAAGAGGGGAGAGAGCACATTCATGTCTTACCCCTTTTCTAATATTTGCTTCTTGTTAATGGTCACAATACCTAATCACTGCCACCCCATTCTTATAGAAACTGAGTATCACAGGGATGTGTTTGTACTTCATTCCACTTTTCCTCAGCACTCTGAACATCTCTAGCCAGATAATGTTATCAAATGCCTTTTCCAGATCTACAAAGGCAATACAAGTTGGTTTATTCTTCTCTAATTGCTTTTCGATAAGGAGTCTCAGTGCCAGAATCACTTCTCTTGTTTCATATCCCCTTCTGAAACCAAAATCATCTTCACTCAGCATATCCTCCATCTTCTCTTCAATTCTATTCAAAATTATTTTTATGAGAATGTGATATTAGATTTAAACTTCAGTGGTGTTCACATTTTGTAGCTGCTGCCTTCTTTGGTACAGGAACAAATAAGCACTTCTGGAAGTCTGTTGGTATCTCTCCTGTGTTTTAGATGGACCTGATAAGTTTAAGCAGCATCATTTTTGTACTGTCACCGGCATTCGTTATTAGTTCTGCAGTGATGTCACCAATACCTATTGCTTTGTTAACCTGCAGTTCTTTTAGAGCTCTGTCAAATTTTTTCTGGCAGAATGTCATCTCCCTTGTCGCCTTAATCTACTCGCTCTTCGTTTCCTATCACTAACTCTGTAAGAGGTGCTCCAACATACAACTCTTCACTGTAATCTTTCCATATCTTTACAATGTCTCCACCAAACACCACATTCCCCAATTTATTTTCTATTTTTCCTGAGAGCGCTGTTTTATGTTTGTTAGAACAGGTTAAATCAGTTCTTCCAATTTGCAAAATCAGTGGGAAAAATTTCATACTATAAATTTAGATGAATATACAAGATTATATAATAAATCTAATATTTTAATTTTATCAGATATTTCCAAAAAATTTAGACTACATGAATTCAATCTTATAAACTCGACCAATCTGGGTATTTTACAGCTGCTGGTTTATATTGGGATTCTATGTTCAAACTGACAAAAGTTGAATGAGATTTATTAGATATATAGAATATAATTTAATTTATTGGAAAAGGTGTATTTCTTATTGTATTAAAAGATATCCTAAATCATACCATTCACAAAATTGCATTTGGTGATGAAGAGCATCGTCATTAATCATGTGCAGTAATCGTTGAATGTAAAATTTCCAGTTTGCACCTTTCAGAATTCTTTGTACATTTGTTCTGCTAACCCGCACTTCACATGGGCTTTGCATAGCAGACTTGTGTGTAGAATTAACAAATATTTCCAACATGAGAGGAGACGAAGCAGGACTTGTAGCTGTAAACTGACTTTGTGATCTTCCTTTGTGAAAACACAAACCGTTCTATGCAATTCAAAATTGTCCAATTCCAATGGCTCTGAGCACTATGGGACTTAACTTCTGAGGTCATCAGTCCCCTGGAACTTAGAACTACTTAAACCTAACTAACCTAAGGACATCACACACATCTATGCCCGAGGCAGGATTCGCTCCTGCGACCATAGTGGTCGCACTATTCCAGACTGGAGCACCTAGAACTGCTTGGCCATCAAAATTGTCAATGATGAGTTTAATTTTTAGTTGGGTTGGCGGTTCTATTTCAACCTCCCACCTCCACTGATGTTGCACTTCAACGGCATTATAAAAGTTGAAAAACCATTTCACAGTACATTTTCGTTGCTCAGAACTCAAGTGTGCTCCAGCCATCTTGTTTTCCAGAACCGAGATGAAAGTACTAACATGCGTTGAGCCAAAGATCATAGTACTTATATTGTACTGGATCAGTGGAAACATTCAAAGATGATAATGCTGTACAAAAGAAAAGGTAACACAGCTGACCCAAATTCGTACAGGGGCACTGCATTAAAGAACACCCTATTCACGATCTTTACTATACTACTGTGCAAGCACCTTAGAGATATCATCAATGAGAAACTCCCCAATTCACAGTTTGGTTTCAGATTTGTGAGATCAATGACACAAGCAGTATTCTATCCCCAAACTAATATAGAAATGGCATTAGAGAATGGAAGGAAAAGCTTCATGCAAGTTTCATAGGCTACACCAAGGTGTTCGACACAATCAATAGATGCATTATAATGAAGAAACTGGAAACCGCCTAAGGTCCCTGACATTACCTATTGCCAATCATTAGAGATCTTCTCACTAACAACTGGGTGGAAATACATGATGATTGGAGTGCTGCAATGTGACCCACTGAGCCTCTTACTCTTCATCTTAGCTACAGTAGACATCATTGCGATAATAAAACCCAACAATGTAAAAATACTCATGTATGCAGACGACATTGCATTAACCTCAGTGTCTACAGATAGTCTGCAAATAGCCTTCAGACAGTTAGTGTACTGGGCACGAAAAAAACGACCTATCCTTCAATGAAGAGAAGACAGTCTCCATGATGTTCAAAAGAGGAGGAAGACCCAGCACTTTCCATGTTGGAGAGGCATTACTAAAGTCGGTCACCAGTTTTACAGCCTAGGAGCTACCCTTCACTATTCACATAAACTACAGAGCCAGTGCCGCAACGAGGGACATAAATGATATCAAGTCGACAGGAAAACTCTTCCTGGAAACAGCTTTACAACTGTTTGAACTCATAGTTGAACCTTCTACCATTTACAGATTGGAAAACAAATAGATTCCTCTGAAAGAGACACATCTCGAAAAAATAGAGAAGCTGAAAGCTATTTACTTAAAGGGTGCTACACTCAATCATGGCCAGTGTATGAATTGGCTAGACAGCCCCTCTTCATAGAAGAGCTGCGACTGAAGCAGTTACTACCAGTGATGACAGCCTACCAGGACTTATTGATGGAACTGCATGAGAAGAAGTGCAAGATATGGAATTATTTCTATGTTACAGGCGCCATGACAAACCGTGAATGGACATAGGGAGACTACAAACTCCGCCACATAGTGAGAATACTCTAATTGCATGAATTACACCACAAACTGTGCAACACATAGTGTTTTCACAAGACCAGCACGGGCTGAATATGTGTGAGGTGTGATAACCAGAGTAAGAGGTGTTATGTGTTAATCTCTAGGATGAGAACAAGATCGCTGCTGACATTCTGTAGTCATTAAGAATAAAATAGTGAATAGAAATAAGTCATGTACTTCATGCACTCAATGGCCAGTCTGACTGCAATAAATCTATTATTAAATTTTTAGAGTAAAAGTACAAATGATTTTCCAATTTAACCATCCAGGTTTCAGAATATAATTATCAATCATTCATGTCGTTCCCCCCCCCCCCCCCCGTGAACCATGGACCTTGCCGTTGGTGGGGAGGCTTGTGTGCCTCAGCGATACAGATAGCCGTACCGTAGGTGCAACCAGAACGGAGGGGTATCTGTTGAGAGGCCAGACAAACGTGTGGTTCCTGAAGAAGGGCAGCAGCCTTTTCAGCAGTTGCAGGGGCAACAGTCTGGATGATTGACTGATCTGGCCTTGTAACATAACAAAAACGGCCTTGCTGTGCTGGTACTGTGAATGGCTAAAAGCAAGGGGAAACTACGGCTGTAATTTTTCCCAAGGGCATGCAGCTTTATTGCTTGGTTAAATGATGATGGCGTCCTCTTGGGTAAAATATTCCGGAGGTAAAATAGTGCCCCATTCGGATATCCGGGTGGGGACTACTCAGGAGGACGTCGTTATCAGGAGAAAGGAAACTGGCGTTCTACGGATTGGAGCGTGGAATGACAGATCCCTTAATCGGGCAGGTAGGTTAGGAAATTTAAAAAGGGAAATGGATAGGTTAAAGTTAGATACAGTGGGAATTAGTGAAGTTCGGTGGCAGGAGGAACACGACTTTTGGTCAGGCGAATACAGGGTTATAAATACAAAATCAAATAAGGGTAATGTAGGAGTAGTTTAATAATGAATAGAAAAATAGGATTGCGGGTAAGCTACTACAAACAGCATAGTGAACCCATTATTGTGGCCAAGATAGACACGAAGCCCACGCCTACTACATTAGTACAAGTTTATATGCCAACTACCTCTGCAGATGACGAATAAATTCAAGAAATGTATGATGAAATAAAAGAAATCATTCAGATAGTGAAGGTAGACGAAAATTTAATAGTCATAGGTGACTGGAATTCGGTAGTAGGAGAAGGGAGAATAGGAAACGTAGTAGGTGAATATGGATTGGGGGGAAGAAATGAAAGAGGACGTCGACTGCTAGAATTTTGCACAGAGCACAACTTAATCATAGCTCACACTTGGTTCAAGAATCATAATACAAGGTTGTATACATGGAAGAACCCTGGAGATACTAAACGGTATAAGATAGATTATATAATGGTAAGACAGAGATTTAGGAACCAGGTTTTAAATTGTAAGACATTTTCAGGGGCAGATGTGGACTCTGATCACAATCTGTTGGTTATGAACTGTAGATTAAAACTGAAGAAAATGCAAAAATGTGGGAATTTAAGGAGATGGGACCTGTATAAACTGAAAGAACCAGAGGTTGTACAGAGTTTCAAGGAGAGCATAAGAGAACAATTGAAAGGAATGAGGGAAAGAAATACGGTGGAAGAAGAATGGGTAGTGAAGGCAGCAGAGGATAAACTAGGTAAAATGACGAGGGCTGCTAGAAAACCTTGGGTAACAGAAGAAATATTGAACTCTATTGATGAAAGGAGAAAATATAAAATTGCAGTAAATGAAGCAGGCAAAAAGGAATACAAACGTCTCAAAAATGAGATCGACAGGAAGTGCATAATGGCTAAGCAGGGATGGTTAGAGGATAAATGTAAGGATGTAGAGGCTTATCTCACTAGGGGCAAGATACATACTGCCTACAGGAAAATTAAAGAGACCTTTAGAGAAAAGAGAACCAGTTGTATGAATATCAAGAGCTCAGATGGAAACCCAGTTCTAAGCAAAGAAGGGAAAGCAGAAAGTTGGAAGGAGTATATAGAGAGTCTATACAAGGGCGATGTACTTGAGGACAATATTAAGGAAATGGAAGAGGATGTAGATGAAGATGAAATGGGAGATATGGTACTGCATGAAGAGTTTGACAGAGCACTGAAAGACCTGAGTCGAAACAAGGCCCCTAGAGTAGACAACATTCCATTAGAACTACTGACAGCCTTGGGAGAGCCAGTCCTGACAAAACTCTACCATCTTTCAACTCTCAGACTTCAAGAAGAATATAATAATCCCAATCCCAAAGAAAGCAGGTGTTGACAGATGTGAAAATTACCGAACTATCAGTTTAATAAGTCACAGCTGCAAAATACTAACGCGAATTCTTTACAGACGAATGGAAAAACTAGTAGAAGCCGACTTTGGGGAAGATCAGTTTGGATTCCGTAGAAATATTGGAATATGTGAGGCAATAATAACACTATGACTTATCTTAGAAGCTAAATTAAGGAAAAGCAAACCTACGTTTCGATCATTTATAGACTTAGAGAAAGCTTTTGACAATGTTGACTGGAATACTCTCTTTCAAATTCTGAAGGTGGCAGGGGTAAAACACAGGGAGCGAAAGGCTATTTACGATTTGTACAGAAACCAGATGGCAGTTATAAGAGTCGAGGGACATGAAAAGGAAGCAGTGGTTGGGAAGGGAGTGAGACAGGGTTGCAACCTCTCCCTGATGTTATTCAATCTATATATTGAGCAAGCAGTGAAGGAAACAAAAGAAAAATTCGGATTAGGTATTAAAATCCATGGAGAAGAAATAAAAACTTTGAGGTTTATTGATGACATTGTACTTCTGTAAGAGACAGCAAAGAACTTGGAAGAGCAGTTAAACGGAATGGACAGTGTCTTGAAAGGAGGGTATAAGATGAACATCAACAAAATCAAAACTGGGATAATGGAATGTAGCCGAATTAAGTCGGGTGATGCTGAGGGAATTAGATTAGGAAATGAGACACTTAAAGTAGTAAAGAAGTTTTGCTATTTGGGAAGCAAAATAACTTATGATGGGCGAAGTAGAGAGGATATAAAATGTAAACTGGCAATGGCAAGGAAAGCATTTCTGAAGAAGAGAAATTTGTTAACATCGAGTATAAGTGTTAGGAAGTCGTTTCTGAAAGTATTTGTATGGAGCGTAGCCATGTATGGAAGTGAAACATGGACAATAAATACTTTGGACAAGAAGAGAATAGAAGCTTTCGAAATGTGGTGCTACAGAAGAATGCTGAAGATTATATGGGTAAAATCGTAGAGGGAGACCAAGAGATGAGTACAGTAAGCAGATTCAGAAGGATGTAGGTTGCAGTAGTTACTGGGAGATGAAGAAGCTTGCACAGGATAGAGTAGCATGGAGAGCTGCACCAAACCAGTCTCATGACTGAAGACCACAACAACAACAACAACAACAACATGTCGTTTTTCCAGAACCATGTGGTCCTATTATTGAATATCAAATATAATTTGGCAAAAATTTAGCTTGTTTACTTTTTAAATTTCTTTTCAGGAATTCTTTTTTTTTGTTCCCAACCTGTCATTTATTTACAAAATTTTTATTAATGTAAATGAGTAGATTCTTTAGATTGAGTGATAATTCGCCTATTCTTCAAAAATGATTAATTGTTCCAAAAAAAGATAGTTATAAATATGTTTCACTAGATCGGCTTTTATTCAAGTTTTGGTTACTATAGTATAAATTTTTTAATCATTATTCAATCTATAAAGTATAATATTCCCATTAAAGAAGCTAAATTTTGAATAAAGTTGTGTTGAGAGTGATATCACATTATTTATGGACAAAGAAGATCGTATTGGACAAATTTCAGCATTTTATAATGAAATTATTGAAGCTAATGAAAAACAATTGCTAATAATGTTCCTAAAATTATTCCATTTTATTTATAAATATTAATTTTAATTTAGTAAATTGAATGTTTTGATTTTCATAGAGAAACTAATATTATTTCTTCATTTGCATCATATGCTGAATTTGGAGCCCAATAATTTACAAACCAAATTGTCCTCTAAATATTTCAATTTTTGGTACTATTCAGAAGTTAGTAATTACTACCACTGAAAATGGTAATTTCATTGATTTCAAAAGTGCTTGTGAAACAGTAATTTTCCAAAGGAATTAATAGCTTTTCCTTAAGAAATGATGAACCATATCGAGAGTTATCAACAGTAGTCATTTATTGTTAGTGAGAACACAAAAAATAATTTAAATCTTCCAAGCAAAGAAACAGAAATTAATATTAATATTGGTGGTGAATGGATTCATCCTAATTGTTCACAACTTTATAAGATATTTTATGATATTCACACAGATGGAAAAATTTTGCAACATATAATGGTAAATCATATATTAAACCAATTGTTAATTATGTTTCAAAATTGTTTCATGTTATTTGCAATAAGAAAGTAATCAATTTTATACTTAGAATAGTACATACATTTATTTCTTCATCAACTCTTATTCCATTAACTTCATCTCTGTCAAATGAATTAACTATGGAAAGACATTCTTAACAATGATAAAATTAAGAACAAACAAAATGAAGTTTTTATCCATTACAATTACTTGGTGGATTTTTTTTAGGATTTTATAGAAGTAATTTGGGAGGAGTTTCAACACTAATTTGCACTTGTAGCTCAAGAAAAGATAAAGAAGGTTCTATTCTTCAATGGACTGTTGATATGATAATTGCACACTCCCCAAAGAAGTTAAAATTTTTGTAAAATAATAGAAATTTGTGTTTGTCTTGTTAAATATGAACCAAAAATTCGCCTGATCTAGATCAATAGAGACCAAAGAGTTCCTTCTTTCTTTGAACAACAGACCATTGAATTTGCTGATTTAAGTGGAAAAACATTTTGAACTCGATATTATTAATTATTATAATTCTCTAGATTCTGATGTTCCTTACTTTATTTTCGTTGTTTTCCAAACTAATCGAAAAAATAATCAGTTAAATCATTCTTCTATATTCAATCATGTTAAATTTCCAGATATCTATCAAAAAATGGAAGAATTATGGAATGTTGTAGATCTGAAGAATTTTTAAAAGCTTATGATACTTTTACAGGTTTTAAAAGAATAACACAATTAAATAATGCTGTAAATGTAAATACATTCAATTTTATTCAAAATTATCAGATCTATGTAATATATATATATCTAGAAGAATGAATGTTGTAACTACTCAAACAACAACAATGAAGTTATGTGTTTCTTTAATGAAAATTTACCTAATGATACAGTTGCATATACAGTTATGTATGGTATAATAATTTGTCTTATGATTCACAGTATAGAATTTTAACCAAAATATTTAATTACACAGATGAATACAAAATTACAATAAGTAATGTAATTCTCATCTTACCTTCATTTTTAAGTTTTCTTTTGCAATGTTTTCAGGAAGACAGAGGAGATAAAGAGGAGATAAAAACTGAAAAAATATCAATTTTCAAAAATTAAAAAACTATTAAAGTATTTGAAAGTTCGATTAGAGAAATTTAGTATTTCTTAATTTTTAAACTTATCGATTGCAGATTTTAACAATTGTTTTCCAATATGAATTTTTCTACATAAATAAAAGCAAAACAAAATGAACGTACATCATAGTGTTGAAAATCTAGTAAGTGATCTTAGCAGTTATAGTAATAGTTGTGATGAAGTGTTCACTAAATTACCACACCTTAAAAAAGTAAATCTTACAATATTTCAAAAGCTGAAATTTTGTTAGCTAAATAACCTGAGAAAGTCTTATAACTTTTTGATGATAAATATAAAATTACTCTTCCAGATCATTATACTGAAATATTACCAGAATGTGATGGTATTGTGTTTGAATACATTTTACAGGTTTGTATCTTTAAATTTTGTTTTTTGAAATCTAGATTTTAACTGAATAAATGTATTTTTTTAATCAAATGAAAATTTAGTTCACATACATAGTTAAAATTTTGAATGGTCGAAACAACAAAATTATAAATCTTGGTTTTACATCTGAAAATTCTGAAAAAATATACTCTTTGCAACAGAAACCCCATAAATATACTACTAGTTCATTCTAATACAGTATATACTACTTGGAAACGATTGTGAGAATCGAGTTAACTTCTGTAGATGGGCTTCGAGACAGTGTACTCGAGATGCATCTTGTACCTTGTTGAGTTATGAAGTCTCATTTACGAGTCATGGTAAGGTAAACCACCTTTTGACAATCCTCATTGACTTCGTCAGGTGGAACATAAGCGACCATGTAGTGTAACCATATGGTGTGGGATATTGAAACATTGACTCATCCCGGGTTCCCGGGTTCGATTCCCGGCGAGGTCAGGGATTTTCTCTGCCTTGTGATGGCTGGGTGTTGTGTGCTGTCTTTAGGTTAGTTAGGTTTAAGTAGTTCTAAGTTCTAGGGGACTGATGACCATAGATGTTAAGTCCCATAGTGCTCAGAGCCATCGACTCATAGACCTGTTTTTTATAGCCAGAACACTGAATGCACTAAGTATCGTAGTTTCCTAGCAGACCATCTTCCACAAATGCTCGAAGGCATTCCTCTGCCGGTTAGTGAGAACCTATAGTGCCTACATGATGGCTGTCCAGCCCATAGTGCACAAAGTACTACAGCATGTATTTGCGAATAGTTTTTAAATAATTGGACTGGTTGCAGAGGAGTTGTACCTTAGCAGATCTGTTCCACGGCTTTGATGCCTGTAGACTTTGTTCTGTGTGGATAGCTGAAAAACGCTACAAGGACACACCAGCTACATCTAATAATATGCAGTGACAAATTACTACAGGCTGCTCAGACATCTCCGTTAAAATGCTAGCACAAGTGGAGCACTCGTTCCATACCAGACTGGAAGCGTGTAAGGCCGCTGCTGGTGGCAATTTTGACCACAACCTGTGATGGTTAATTCACTCGTTACGCGTCAGAACCTAAATTACCAGTAGATGCACATGTGTTATTTTTTAGCATGTGCTGCCACAGATATTGTACAAATGTCAGTGTAGCAACTTCTCAAAATGTCCCTTCTCATAAACGACTCGGCCTGGAATCCTGCAACAAACAACACCAACACCCTAATTTACCCTATCTTAAGTTTTTTAGTATCGATAGGTATATATTTCCACAAAATCTGCATTGTATACATATTGTTACACTCTGTTGACTGGCTAACAGTACTATCCCATGACTACCAGCTCATTCTATGAAGGCCACACATGAAGAGCACTGTCCACTTCTACCATACTGAGGTGCAAGTTATAGGTGATCCACCCTGTATAAGAAAAGGGCACATATGAAGTATAAAGTTATTGACAGTGTTACAACACTGCCCCCGAACACACGCCACCAGTATGCCACACCCTGCATATAAATTTGAACTTCGGCGACTGGAGCACCCCTCTCAGCTTGGAACCGCGAGCGTCTCATAGTGTCCCGTGGAACTCAAGCTGGGCCTGCACAAGGCCGTATATACAAGGTCGGCCACTGAAATCATTTGGAATTTCCTGCAAAGGCTCATTCTGAAAGTCTGACCATGCCCAGAGTAGGAAGCTCCCATTAAAATGAATGGCGACTTCTGGCGCTGACAAACGCGGACCCTATGTGACACACGACAGCGATGGATCTGGCGAGTTACTCTGCCAGAACAACACTACGGCGCCACTCAAGCTGCAGCGCGAACGTTCCGGCTGGCGGCTCATAGCGCGGACGATCTGCAGCCTCTGCCAGTGCGTGAAAAGGTAATTTCCTACCCAAAAAAAGCGCTACGATTTCTGCGGGACTAATACGCTGGACGAATCCGGTGCGTCTGCGGAATCCAATAAGGCCCTTTCTCTGTGGCCTCCCACACACACACACACTTCCTTTTTTTTTATCCAGGCGCGTCGACGGCTCTACGGTGGCATCGACCACACCGCGCTGTGTGTGTGTGTGTGTGTGTGTGTGTGTGTGTGTGTGTGTGTGTCGCCAACAGCGCCGCTGGCCGCTTTGCGGTAAATATCTGACAATGGGGTCCGGCTAGGAGCGGGGCGGTACACAAAAAGACGCGGAGGCAGGCGTCCGGCTGCGCCGCGCAGCGCCATGCCACGTGGTGGGCAGTGGTCGCTGGCTAATCAAGTTGTTGGCGCTCTCTGCGCTTTCCGGTTTTTGTTGGCCGCCGACTCGCGCTTATTCTGAAAGAGAATCTGTTAAAATTTAGCGAGTGCGGCCCGCCTCAAAGGACCCGCTACGAGCGCGCGAGCCTCCGCGGCGCCAAAGGGCGCGCCGCTGCCGCAGCGATCGCGAATCGATAGTCGATACTCGATACCAGACGCCGCAGCCGCCGCCCCCGACAAAGGACCCTCTTTCCCCTGTCCGCTGTTTCTCTCTGACGGGCTTCATTATTTGAAGTGCGCTGTTAGCGTTGTTGTACAAGGGTAATAGTTTCACAAAGGTCCGCTTCTACACGGCCCGTATGAACCCTTTTTTCCTTTTTTTAAAAAAAATCACAATCGTTCATTGTTCACCTTATCTATAGCTGGGTGTACACATTCCCCCCTTTTCAATGAAACAAATACCGGCTTACTTGACACCGCCGTTTTTATATTTAGTGCATCAGTTTCACTGTACGTAAGTAAAAAACAAGCAATATATTCTAAAAGTGCTAAAGTTCATTGTGTATATTGTAACTTAATACCCCTATGGTTCATAAACAATTGAAGATATCAAAACCAAACTTTTTCTCGTGGCAATTTTCACGGAAGCTAGTATAAACCGCAGTAGTTTAGAAGAAAAACGCTTTTTACAAGCTGCCATTTTTTTATTTTACTTATGAAGCCAGACGCATTTCGTCTGTTTTCAAAGCATTCGTAGTAGATGTCCTGAAATATTAGATAATTTTTCGGTTTTCACTTGCTGATTATTGATCCAAAACTTTCCGCGAAAATTTTTATAATAAAAAGGAATAGTAATTACCCATCTCCAACTCATCATCTGTAAATCTAACAGATTTCTCTCATGAGAAAAAGTGGCTGAAATATTGCAGTTTTTCTTGTGGTCACTCTGTTTTCTAAACGTAGCACTTTCTGTGACTATAGCATAATTTTTTTCTAGTGTTGCCAACTTCCTCAGTTTTTGCTTTCAGCTGTATGTGGGTTGATGTAAGTTGTGTGTGTGTGTGTGTGTGTGTGTGTGTGCGCGCAGAAGAGTGGGATTTGTGACCGTCTGTTGGGATTTCTGGCGATCATTGTAAGGAAACAGTGTTAAGGAAGGGTGATGAATTTAGTTTTAATGTACTGCACATGTTCTCTTTTTAATGTAATCTCATTAGTGACATCACTCCTTTTTAATATTCACCCCTACAATTCTAAAAGCACTTCAGCTCTAAAACTGTTATTGGGAGCCACCTAATCCAAATAAGCTAATTCTTTTTATATTTAGTAGTCATTTAGTGGAAGTTTGTTAGGCATGTGTAACACTGGAATAAAGTGGGCTCACTTGTGTGTAGACTAGGTGGTCTACACCTACATCTACATCCATACTCCGCAAGCACCTGACAGTGTGTGGCGTAGGGTACCTTGAGTACCTCTGTCGGTTCTCCCTTCTATTCTACTCTCGAGCTACTGAGCGTCTCTCCTGCAGTCTTCCACTGGAGTTCATCTATCAGCTCCGTAAAGCTTTCGCGATTACTAAATGATCCTGTAACGAAGCGTGCTGCTCTCCGTTGGATCTTCCCTATCTCTTCTATCAACCCTATCTGGTACGGATCCCACACTGGTGAGCAGTATTCAAGCAGTGGGCGAACAAGTGGACTGTAACCTACTTCCTTTGTTTTCGGATTGAATTTTCTTAGGATTCTTCCAATAAATCTCAGTCTGGCATCTGCTTTATCGACGAACAACTTTATATAATCATTCCATTTCAAATCACTCCTAATGCCTACTCCCAGAAAATTTATGGAATTAACTGCTTCCAGTTGCTGACCTGCTATATTGTAGCTAAATGATAAAGGATCTTTCTTTCTATGTATTCGCAGCACATTACACTTGTCAACATTGAGATTCAATTGCCATTCCCTGCATCATGCGTCAATTCGATGCAGATCCTCCTGCATTTCAGTACAATTTTCCATTGTTAGAACCTCTCGATATACCACAGCATCATCCGCATATAGCCTCAGTGAACTTCCGATGTTATCCACAAGGTCATTTATGTATATTCTGAATAGCAACGGTCCTACGACACTCCACTGCGGCACACCTCAAATCACTATTACTTCAGAAGACTTCTCTCCATTGAGACATGCTGCGTTATGTTATGTAGGAACTCTTCAAGCCAATCACACAATTGGTCTGATATTTCATATGCTCTTACTTTGTTCTTTAAGCGACTGTGGGGAACTGTATCAAACGCCCTGCGGAAGTCAAGAAATACGGAATCTACCTGGGAACCTGTGTCTATGGCCCTCTGAGTCTCGTGTATGAATAGCTCGAGCTGGGTTTCACTTGATAGTCTTTTTCGACACCCACGCTGATTCCTGCAGAGTAGATTTCTAGTCTCCAGAAAAGTCATTATACTCGAACATAATACGTGTTCCAAAAGTCTACAACTGATAGGTCCTGTACATCTGTCCGACGTCCCTTCTTGAAAACGGGGATGACCTGTGCCCTTTTCCAATCCTTTGGAACGCTAAGCTCTTCTAGAGACCTACGGTACACAGCTGCAAGAAGAGGGCAAGTTCGTTCTCGTACTCTGTGTAAAATCGAACTGGTATCCCATCAGGCCCAGCGGCCTTTCCTCTTTTGAGCGATTTTAATTGTTTCTCTATCCCTCTGTCGTCTATTTCGATATCTACCATTTTGTCATCTGTGTGACAATCTAGAGAAGGAACTACAGTGCAGTCTTCCTCTGTGAAACAGCTTTGGTAAAAGGCATTTAGTATTTCGGCCTTTAGATTGTCATCCTGTGTTTCAGTATCATTTCGGTCACAGAGTGTCTGGACGTTTTATTTTGATACATCTACTGCTTTGACATAAGACCAAAATTTCTTAGGATCTTCTGCCAAGTCAGTACATAGAACTTTACTTTCGAATTCATTGAACGCCTCTCGCATAGCCATCCTCACACTACATTTCGCTTCGTGTAATTTTTGTCTGTAAGGCTTTGGCTATGTTTATGTTTGCTGTGAAGTTACCTTTGCTTCCTCAGCAGTTTTCTAAATCGGTTGTTGTGCCACGGTGGCTCTTTTCCATCTCTTACGATCTTGCTTGGCACATACTCTCCGGTGTTTCTATATATTTTTGTCCTACCCCTGTATCTACTGATCATGACTGTGATTTTGCCCTGTTGTGGCATTCTCAAGTGATGCCATTGCTGATTGTACAATAGCTGGCTTACGGAATACTCCAAATATGTGGTTTCTTTTAACATTTTACACTGAACCTGATAAATGCGCTAAATACACTCCTGGAAATGGAAAAAAGAACACATTGACACCGGTGTGTCAGACCCACCATACTTGCTCCGGACACTGCGAGAGGGCTGTACAAGCAATGATCACACGCACGGCACAGCGGACACATCAGGAACCGCGGTGTTGGCCGTCGAATGGCGCTAGCTGCGCAGCATTTGTGCACCGCCGCCGTCAGTGTCAGCCAGTTTGCCGTGGTATACGGAGCTCCATCGCAGTCTTTAACACTGGTAGCATGCCGCGACAGCGTGGACGTGAACCGTATGTGCAGTTGACGGACTTTGAGCGAGGGCGTATAGTGGGCATGCGGTGGCCGGGTGGACGTATCGCCGAATTGCTCAACAAGTGGGGCGGGAGGTCTCCACAGTACATCGATGTTGTCGCCAGTGGTCGGCGGAAGGTGCACGTGCCCGTCGACCTGGGACCGGACCGCAGCGACGCACGGATGCACGCCAAGACCGTAGGATCCTACGCAGTGCCGTAGGGGACCGCACCGCCACTTCCCAGCAAATTAGGGACACTGTTGATCCTGGGGTATCGGCGAGGACCATTCGCAACCGTCTCCATGAAGCTGGGCTACGGTCCCGCACACCGTTAGGCCGTCTTCCCCTCACTCCCCAACATCGTGCAGCCCGCCTCCAGTGGTGTCGCGACAGGCGTGAATGGAGGGACGAATGGAGACGTGTCGTCTTCAGCGATGAGAGTCGCTTCTGCCTTGGTGCCAATGATGGTCGTATGCGTGTTTGGCGCCGTGCAGGTGAGCGCCACAATCAGGACTGCATACGACCGAGGCACACAGGGCCAACACCCGGCATCCTGGTGTGGGGAGCGATCTCCTACACTGGCCGTACACCTCTGGTGATCGTCGAGGGGACACTGAATAGTGCACGGTACATCCAAACCGTCATCGAACCCATCTTTCTACCATTCCTAGACCGGCAAGGGAACTTGCTGTTCCAACAGGACAATGCACGTCCGCATGTATCCCGTGCCACCCAACGTGCTCTAGAAGGTGTAAGTCAACTACCCTGGCCAGCAAGATCTTCGGATCTTTCCCCCATTGAGCATGTTTGGGACTGGATGAAGCGTCGTCTCACGCGGTCTGCACGTCCAGCACGAACGCTGGTCCAACTGAGGCGCCAGGTGGAAATGGCATGGCAAGCCGTTCCACAGGACTACATCCAGCATCTCTACGATCGTCTCCATGGGAGAATAGCAGCCTGCATTGCTGCGAAAGGTGGATATACACTGTACTAGTGCCGACATTGTGCATGCTCTGTTGCCTGTGTCTATGTGCCTGTGGTTCTGTCAGTGTGATCATGTGATGTATCTGACCCCAGGAATGTGTCAATAAATTTTCCCCTTCCTGGGACAATGAATTCACGGTGTTCTTATTTCAATTTCCAGGAGTGTATTATATTGGTGAAACTGGGCGAAATGCAGTGGCAGATTTAAAAAGTATAGCAGGCTGACGGAGGGTAGCACCACCACCTTTGGTAAACATTAAAGTGATAACAAACATAAACAAAATAACACAGATTTAGCCCTAAAAATTTTTCACGCATTGACTCTAAGTAGAACTATGGACCTCCTATAAGAAATGGGAATGTGCAACTACCTTAAGGGTATACGGAATGAGTTTTTCGATAAAATTCAATTTTTGGGTAAATTCATTTTCGAAAAATTTAGACTCCTCCGTTTAATACCATGTATAAAATATTTGGATGACGTGAATAGAACTATTTTAAATAATTTTTTAAAATAATTTCGACACACGATGTTCCGCACCTTATATATGAGACGCGAAATATACATGATATAGACAGCCTTGCCAGAGATATAATTAAGCACAAGAGAGTTATCTTTGCTGTTGGCTACACTGCTAGATAGTTGACAATAGATTCTGCACAATTTGTATTATTTCCTTTGTGAGTACATCCATGTCATTGCTGTGAAAGTCGTATGTTACAAGTCATTGAGTTTTCTTTCCTTCAACATGCCAAGACCTAGTCTGAAGGTATTTAGAAAGCGTGTACATTGGCATAAGAAAGTAAAGTGTACTAAAAATTCGTCTTATTCATCTTCATCAGTATCTGATGTCCCAGTAGCGTCTAACCTCAACACTGGTAGTGATACATTGAGTGATGCTGCTGCCACTACACCGGAAAGTGCTTCAAGAAGAAAACTAGCTGGAATTGAAGAATAATACAAGAAACTAAATGCTGGGGCTACAAAATATGATGTAATTAACGTCTCTTTATTATCAGACGTTTTGGAGAACAATGTGTGCTGCAAACAACGTGGAAAATGTGGTGTTTCATTGAAAAAAAAACTTACATGTAGGACTTGCTTGTGAATTAGAGTTCATGTGCAGTTATTGCAAACATAGTGTTACTTTCTTCAATTACTCACATGTTACTGCAGATATAGGTAAACGATATAAACATTAGACTGGTTTATGGATTACGGTGTATAGGAAAGGGCAGGGCTGCAGATGCCATGTTGTGTGGTGTGATGAACCTCCCTCCTCCACCTTCAAAATTTAACAAACACATAATTGCAATAGGCTCTGCTGTAGAAGATGTGGCACAGGAAAACATGAAAGATGCTGTCGAGGAAGCAGTTGTTGAAAATAAGAATAGCAGATACTTGGCCATATCTGTTGATGGAAGCTGGCAGGAGAGAGGCCACACATCTCTGAATGGTGTAGTAACAGCTACAAGTGTGGACACTGGTAAGGTAGTTGATGTGGCAATACTTTCCAAGCATTGCAGATGCAAGGGGAAAATGAAAAATAAACATGAAGAGGAGTGCGTGCCAAATTACTATGGGTCCAGTGGTGGTATGGAAGTTGCTGGTGTAAGAAGTATTTATCAACGCTCAGTAAAATGGTACAACGTTAGATACATAAATTATCTTGGAGATGGTGACTCAAAGGCTTTCAAAGAAATTGAGGAACTGAGACCCTATGGTAACGATGTGAAAATTTCCAAACTGGAGTGTGTTGGCCATATTCAGAAAAGGATGGGATCAAGACTTCGAGGGCTCAAGGCTAGCATGAAAGGCAAGAAATTGAGCGATGGAAAAACTTTAGATGGAAAAAATAGACTGACAGATGCTACAATAGATCATATTCAGAAGTGCTATGGTCTAGCAATAAGACAGAAAACAGCAGATGCAGAATTAATGAGAAGAGCAGTCTGGGCTCTGTTTTTTCATACAGCTTCAAACAATGAGAATCCCCAACATGGGCTATGTCCAAAAGGAGACGATAGTTGGTGCAAGTACAACAGAGGCAAGGTAACTAAGAAACAATACAATCACTCTCATCACCTGCCACCTGCCATAATGGATGAAATAAAACCAATATTCCGAGACGATAGTTGGTGCAAGTACAACAGAGGCAAGGTAACTAAGAAACAATACAATCACTCTCATCACCTGCCACCTGCCATAATGGATGAAATAAAACCAATATTCCGAGACCTCGCAGATATTAGTCTACTAAAGAAATGTCTTCATGGGCGGACTCAAAATCCAAATGAGTGTGTGAACCATGTGATATGGAATAGACTACCTAAAACTGTGTTTGTGGGTATAAACACACTTCACTTTGGCGTTTATGATGCTGTTTCATCATTCAATCAGGGTAATATAACAAAGTGCAAAGTTCTGCAGAAGTTGGGGCTCTGTGTAGGACTACGAACTGCCGCAGCTATGCTTTGTTTGGACAAGGAACGGCTCAGGTCTTCAGATAATGCCATAAAAGTATATTCAAATATGGCTAGACAGCATAGCAGAGCCTTCAAGAGGAAGCTGTTGGACGATCCTGATGAGACAAGCTATGGAGCAGGCTTGTACTGAAGAAAAAACTTTGAAGCTAATTTCCCGTAACTTTAGTTTTTTTGTGTATAAGGTACGTTTTCTCCGGGCCTATTTATAGTAGAAAGTTGAAATTTTCTGTAGTTGTTCCTTAAGAATTTCTAATATATCTTAATTAAAAGGTATGTGGAATTATTTTATATAAATGGATGTAAATTTTAAAATACTTGTTAAAATGTATAACTTTTTAACATTTACAAAAGAAAATATATCTGAAAAACTATACATTATTTTTTCAAAATTAGTAAGTCAGCATAAAAGCAGAACATATCTCTGCGTTCTGTGTAAAAATCAAGAGTATCGTCCAAATAACAAATGAGAAAATGTTCCTAACTTTTAGCTCAATTTAACATTGTAAGCATAGGGCGTTCCGTATACCCTTAAAAATGATTACCACACACAAGGATTTTCATCTTAGCAAGACATGGAACCCTTCTCTGTCTCGCATCGAATCACAGTATATTTGATGCACCCAGTCAGAATGTTTGAGGATACATTGTCGGCGCCACTGTTCTACTACGGGTGATGTCACAATCCCTGTCGGAGGGGCGGTATAGAGGTCTTCACAGAACGGCGGGTTCGTGCCTTATATTAGTTTTCCGTGGGGGTCAGCAGCAGCAGCAGCAGAAGCGTCTGTCCTGAAGATCGCAGACAGGTGGAAAACTGAAACTTCGATTCATGTTGATATTAGGATCCAGCAGCACTGGCACCCCACTTACCTTTAACTCCTTACCAGAATTACGTTCATATCAGGTATTTTATCTCTTGTCAAACATTGTACTGAATATTTATGCAGTTTTAAAAACGTATACAGGGTGGTCCATTGATCGTGACCGGGCCAAATATCTCACGAAATAAGCGTCAAACGAAAAAACTACGAAGAACGAAACTAGTCTAGCTTAAAGGGGGAAACCAGATGGCGCTATGGTTGGCCCGCTGGATGGCGCTGCCATAGGTCAACTGCGTTTTTTAAAGATAGGAACCCCCATTTTTATTACGTATTCGTGTAGTACGTGAAGAAATATGAATGTTTTAGTTGGACCATTTTTTTGCTTTGTGATAGATGTCGCAGTAATAGTCACAAACATATGGCTCACAATTTTAGACGAACAGTTGGTAACAGGTAGATTTTTTAAATTGAAATACAGAACGTCGGTACGTTTGAACATGTTATTTCGGTTGTTCCAATGTGACACATGTACCTTTGTGAACTTAACATTTCTGAGAACGCATGCTGTTACAGCGTGATTACCTGTAAATACCACATTAATGCAATAAATGCTCAAAATGATGTCCGTCAACCTCAGTGCATTTGGCAATACGTGTAACGACATTCCTCTCAATAGCGAGTAGTTCGCCTTCAGTAATGTTCGCACATGCACTGACAATGTGCTGAAGCATGTTGTTAGGCGTTGTCGGTGGATCACGATAGCAAATATCTTTCAACGTTCCCCGCAGAAAGAATTCCGAGGACGTCAGATCCGGTGAACGTGCGGGCCATGGTATGGTGCTTCGACGAACAATCCAACTGTAATGAAATATGCTATTCAATACCGCTTCAGCCGCACGCGAGCCATGTGCTGGACATCCATCGTGTTGGAAGTACATCGCCATTCTATCATGCAGTGAAACATCTTGTAGTAAAATCGGTAGAACATTACGTAGGAAATCAGCTTACATTGCACCATTTAGATTGCCATCGATAAAATAGGGTCCACTTATCCTTCCTCCCATAATGCCGCATCATACATTAACCAGCCAAGGTCGCTGATGTTCCACTTGTCGCAACCATCGTGGATTTTCCGTTGCCCAATACTGCATATTATGCCGATTTACGTTAGCGCTGTTGGTGAATGACGCTTCGTCGCTGAATAGAACGCATGCAAAAAATCTGTCATCGTCCCGTAATTTCTCTTGTGCCCAGTGGCAGAACTGTACGCGACGTTCAAAGTCGACGCCATGCAATTCCTGGTGCATAGAAATATGGTACGGGTGCAATCGATGTCGATGTAGCATTCTCAACACCGACGTTTTTGAGATTCCCGTTTCTCGCGCAATTTGTCTGCTGCTGATGTGCGGATTAGCCACGACAGCAGCTAAAACAATTAATTGGGCTTCATCATTTGTTGCTTGTCGTGGTTGACGTTTCACATGTGCCTGAACACTTCCTGTTTCCTTAAATAACTTAACTATCCGGCGAACAGTCC
Source organism: Schistocerca gregaria (assembly GCF_023897955.1). Classification (NCBI taxonomy): domain Eukaryota; kingdom Metazoa; phylum Arthropoda; class Insecta; order Orthoptera; family Acrididae; genus Schistocerca; species Schistocerca gregaria. Next base: position 582,762,815 of record NC_064920.1, on the reverse strand, counting down.
GGACACTTGGATGATGCATTTTGATCACAATAGCCATACATCAACACGATATCGACCTTTTCCGCAATTGGCAAACGGTCCATTTTACCACGGGTAATGTATCACGAAGCATATAACGTCCGCACTGGCGGAATGTTACGTGATACCACATACTTATTCGTTTGTGACTATTACAGCACTATCTATCACAAAGCGAAAAAAGTAGACCAACTAAAAGATTCATATTTATTTACGTACTACACGAATGGTGAAGTTCAATGTCAGTAACGCGTTTTTAAGCATTTTATTTTTCTCTACAACTGCCAGCTGCGTTGCATGATAAAAGTGCCATTCTATACACACTGAGGTGACAGAAGTATGGGATAGTGATACGCACATATATGGATGGCTGTAGTGATGTGTACTCAGGTGATCTATGCGAAAAGGTTACCGACGTGATTGTACCCACACGACTGGTATTAACTGACTTCGAACGCGGAATGCTGATTGGAGCTACAAGAATGGGATATCGTTAGAGAATTCAATATTCCGAGACCCACATATCAATACTGTGGCGAGAATACCATATTTCGGGTATTACCTCTCACCACAGATGACGCAATGGCCGATGGCCTTCACTTAAAGACACAGAGCACCGACGTTTGGGTAGAAAAAAATGGTTCAAGCGGCTCTGAGCACTATGGGACTTAACTGTTGAGGTCATCAGTCCCCTAGAACTTAGAACTACTTAAACCTAACTAACCTAAGGACATCACACACATCCATGCCGGATGCAGGATTCGAACCCGCGACCGTAGTGGTCACGGGGTTCCAGACTGAAGCGCCTAGAACCGCACGGCCACACCGGCCGGCTTAAATGGCTGCACACGATAATTGAAATGCCGATGGAGTCGGGACATGTTCCATCAGACTGGACGAAAGCAGTAATCACACCAACGTTTAAATATGGAAACAGAGAAGATTGTAACAACTACAGAGGCATCTCTTTAATCGGCGTTGTGAGTAAAATCTTCTCAGGTATTGTTGAAAGGAAAGTGTGAGTATTAGTTGAGGACAAATCGGCTGAAAATCAGTGAGGGTTTAGGCCTGTTGGAGGTTGTCAGGGCCAGATCTTTAGCTTACGGCAAATAATGCAGAAGTGTTACGAGTGGAACAGGGAATTGTATCTACGCTTTATAGATCTAGAAAAGGCATATGACTGAGTTCCTAGGAGGAAATTCTACGAGATTATGGAATAGGGCGCAAACTTTTGCAAGCAATTAAAGGTTTTTACTTAGATAGTCAGGCAGCAGTTAGAGTTGGCGGTAAACTGAGTTCATGGTTCAGAGTAGTTTTAGGGGTAAGACAAGGCTGCAACCTGTCTCCACTGTTGTTCATATTATTTATGGATCCTATGTTGAAAACAATAACTGGCTGCGTGAGATTAAGATAAGTAAACATAAAATAAGCAGTGTGGCATATGCGGATGACTTAGTTGTGATGGCAGATTCGATTGAAAGTTTGGAAAGTAATATTTCAGAACTAGATCAGAAATGTAAGGACTATGGTATGAAGAATAGCATCTCCAAATCGAAAGTAATGTCAGTGGGAAAGAGATATAAACGACTGAATGGCAAATAAGAGGAACAAAGTTACAACAGGTGGACGGTTTCAAGTACTTATGATGCATATTCTCACAGGATGGGAACATAGTGAAAGAACTGGAAGCGAGGTGTAGCAAAGCTAATGCAGTGAGCGCTGAGCTACCATCTCCTCTCTTCTGCAAGAAGGAAGTCAGTATCAAGACTATGTTGTCTGTGCACTGTTCAAACTTCCGACCAACTTTGTTGTATGGGAGCGAAAGCTGGGTGGATTCAGGTTACCTTATCAATTAGGTTGACGTTACGGATATGAAAGCAGCTAGGATGATTACAGGTATTAGTAGATGGGAACAATGGCAGGAGGGTGTCCACAATGAGGAAATCAAAGAAAAACTGGACATGAACTCTATAGATGTACTAGTCAGGGCGAACAGGCTTAGATTGTGGGGTCATGTTACACGCATGGGAGAAGCAAGGTTACCCGAGAGACTCATGGATTGAGCAGTAGAGGGTAGGAGGAGTCGGGGTAGACCAAGGAGAAGGTACCTGGATTAGGGTAAGAGGCATCAGCAGCACCAATGTTAGCACTGAATAGTGGATCGTGGAAGAATTTTTTAAGGGGGACTATGCTCCAGACTGAACGCAGAAAGGCATAATTAGTCTTAAATGATGATCATGATGATGATGATGATGATGTATGGACGGAAGTCTGATGTCTTTATATCTTTGAGTACTATCTTTCTTATGCATGAGAACTATTTGACTTTTATCGAACTTACATTTAGTCAAATATTCTTCCAGCCAGTCACGTGTTTGCGAACATACTACGTATGACTTTATATTGACTAGTAGTCGACGCTGGCTAACATCTTTCGAAACTATAGGTAAGCAGCAAAAGTGGCTGCTGTTCCTAAGCCCATTACCAAAGCCGGAGACATGTGCGTTTCTCTCTCTCACGCACTCACACGCACAGCCGTGCGCAAGACGAGTCACACCAGAGGGTGCGGCCGGATCCTAGCCTTGCGCCGGCAAGCGGCGCGCCCGACGAATCGGCGCAGCGGCCGGCTGCATAATAGATCCGCTCGTCAATATTTGAGCGGCGGCGCGAGTCGGCACAAAACACGCCGTCATCGCTTATTTATGTGCCAGGCACAAATGTATACTTGAAAATCTGTTTTTTATATCTCGAAGGTTTTTCCTGGAACTGAAATGGTCGCGGCAAAAACGTGCCTCTCGTCGGATCCGAGCTGGACAATTACCGGAGCCTTTCAGCGTGGGAAATTAGCGAATTTCACTCACAGCGACTGTTGAGAAGAATGTACTCGCAGCTGGAAGTACCTCTTTTCCGCTGCCGAGTGCGCCTGCACCGTCGAGTCTATGGCGCGCAGTTCACGGTAGAATACGCCGGCAGAGCAGCACACTTCGCTTACCCCGGTGTCCGGTCCATTTTCTGCGTGCATTTAACACTGGACGTTTGCTTCTATACATTTCCTAATTGGCTCACTCTGTAGTCTACCGACAGCAGGTAATTCTGACTCTGCAACGCCCGCGGTTCGCCAGCGGGAGGATAGTGTGCATTTTCACCACATGAACTGTTTTCGTCTAATACTTATGTTATGTGATTTATAAAGTTCTAGTGGAGAGACAATGTCTACAACATAGATGAGGCATTTCAGAACGAAAATGTAAGTAATTTAATACAATGAACTAACAAATTTTGATGCAATCTTTTATGACCTTCCCAGTCAAATTTGACACTGTAAAATACTTTCTTAATTTAGAATTGCCCTGACTGAATTTGGTGAATTTACAACTGTGTACATGTTTCGACTCTTACGAGTCAACATGAGAGGACCTTGTTACGAAAGTAACATGCCAAACACTCATGTAGCCTATATGTACGCCATCTGAAATCAATTCAGTTGTGATAAAGACAACTGTGAATAAAAAAGTATTTTTCCATTCTGTTCCAAGTTATTGCTTTACCCTACTGGTTTAACAGCGTGAATAATTATGCACTCACTGCCAAGCGAGCTAGCTGCAGAAACGGGAAAGAGATCTGTTGTTAACCGTGCCGAATCGAGTATTCCGAAGATGTGAACAGGCCTTATTCGGGCTCTCAAAGCGACTGTCGACATATTTTTGAGTAAGATAAAGAGTGAGTGGTGAGGTGCTTCACCCTTAACTCAACCACCTGTTATGATTTATACTTACGGATCACCTGGGTTAACATGAAAGAAAAAAAGATGTGTATTGTATTAAACAGCGAGGTAAATGACATCCGCATGATCCATAATAACAACAATGAAGAATTAAGTAGGCTGCTGTTCTCCGGGAACTGTTACTTCTGATGTAGTAACTATTACTTGTTAGACAATGTCGATCCACGACACATCCATCTGAGCTTTATTTATCACTACCTTCGTTCGTATATAGATAATACTCTGTTACCAGACCGCTTTCGCTCAGTCATGACTGAATGTACTAGGTGTTCCAAAAAGATTCAACCTATTCACAAGACTCTACCATCTACATTAATCAAGACAGAGATCTGAGTTGTTTTCAACGTATACAGAGAGAAGCATAAAGTTTTTTCTTACTTTCGAAAGAGCCGATTTTATGATGATATATCTAATACATGCTACACATACAGCCTTAAGGTGCCCTTTACATTTACATATAAGATCAAAGTTCCCATCTACCTTTCACAGAAGTTCCATGTATTCTCCATCGGATCCATGACAAATAGCCAGACAACAGTCAAACTTATCTCATGCTCTCCTGTATGTTCTAACTGCGGTCTTTGTTGTTGCTATGTCGCTTGGTAGTGGCATAGGACTTCACTCATTGTTGTTGTTGGAAGAAAAGACACAAAGAAACTTTCACAAACTACTGAAAAAAATCGCGCGAGAACAGGTGACCTTGGAGACCAATGGAGCAAAGCGAGATCTACACGTCGTTTGCGGCCGATCCATCGTTGAGACAGCTCTTGAAGAAATGCCCTTACCTACATGTGGCAGGGGTTGGTATTCCATCCTGTTGAAAAAATGAAATGTTTTGTATAATATCGCAATTGCAGAGAAAACCGGATGAATGAGTAAGCTAGAGACCATTAGAACTGGCATCTTGCAACTGGCGCCAAGGTTAAAATTTATCCCAAGCTTTCATCCTTATTCATGTACAAGATGTAGTATTATGGAATCGGATGAAACTTTCTTAGGCACCATGTATTTAATTTCTTTTTAATTTAAAGTATGAGGTGTCGTTTCAGTACTTAGCACACTCCTGAGATGCTACAGAATGTACCCCTGGAGACCCGCAGTAACAGATAACTCCCCATAAGATCATTCGAATTAAAATAAAGTCGCACAATGGAAAACAGTTCGTCTAATTAAATTGCCAGAAGAGGCACAGGAAATCGTGAAATATGGGTACCATGCCTCAAGTGGATATATTGATAACAGGATCCATCGCACAATGATATGAAACTAAGATTCACTATAAGAATATATTTACTACTAAAAGACACGAAATATGTTTTATTCGCTGAATCAAAAATACACTCAATTATCAAGGAAAGCAGAGGATTGAGAACATGCGTGATAGCACTGGTACTGGTGGCTGGACGCATGGCAGAAACTGTACACATGAATATGACCAGTGATTACAGAATAAATTAATGAGCCAAAGAAAAGTCCTGGAACAGCGTGAACAAACACCAATACCCTCACCTAAGAGCACAGTTGTTCCAGCTAGCCGGCCATGAAAATGAGATGAGAAAAAGAAATCCTTGATGCAAGAAAACTGACTTCACACTCTCCTCATTTTGATGGATGCTAATATGGCCCATGCTTATCATTCTAATGATGAATGAGAGCGGAAGATGGTTGCAATAATGGCTGAGAATCCAATGTTCAGCCCCAGTATGTGAGTTCTGTTCTAATACTTAGGTATCTCACTTTGCAGTCAAAGTAGAAGCGTACTGTATCAAACCCGGCAGAGAAGTCATCACTGTCATGCTCTTGGAACAAGTGGTCACTGTGGAGAGTCTGACGTCAGTGCTCTCTTTGTGCCCCAAGGGAAAGTGCGTTCTCACTCTTCTTTGCAAAACTTCGTTGGTTCTGCCAGCACTAAACTCTCGCTGATCAATCGCAACAAACTTGTAAGTTCCAACCAATGATAATTTACTACGGTCGCAGGTTCGAATCCTGCCTCGCGGATGGATGTGTGTGATGTCTTTAGGTTAGTTAGGTTTAAGTAGTTCTAAGTTATAGGGGACTGATGACCAGAGTAGTTAAGTCCCATAGTGCTCAGAGCCATTTTTTGATAATTTAACAAACATGCCACCAAATTCCCTGTCTTTATGGATCCGGTCATTGTTATAAAATAAAATACATATCTCCCTTGGAGCAAGTAGAAGGCAAAAAGCCTACTACTATGTAACAGGTTTCTAGTTATTGCCAAAGAGAAGACTGCACGTTGACATGTATGTGAGCGCTCCCCTGTTACCAAAATAACTGACAGAGATCTCCTAACTAAATTTTGAAAAAAAAAATCCTGTTGGGCTACCAACGTCGCGTTTTCTCTTGTCCTTCAGACATTATCTTTGAGCTATGTGCACAATGAAACAATATCATGGGCTAGGTCAATCTCACTTGTCCCCTCCACTGCGACTTGTAAGGAGAATGCTCTTCCCAATGTACACCTGACCAAGACTTTGAGTTTCAGCAGAAATATATTTAGGACCCGTGTGGTTCTCCAAGTGACACTCACCTTTCGCCAGCCAGCTAAAGGTTCCAGGCTGCAGCACATTACAAGAAGCTTTCATCATACCAAAAGTAAAAGAAATAAAACTAATTACATCTGAAATCGTTACTATTTGCTATTATTGCTTGCAGCGTTCGTGTAGCATCATTACATATGATTTTATTTACTAGTCACATCTGTATACTGGAATATTATTAAGGAGATCACAGGACGGTGAGGGAGTGCACGGCCACTTGTGAACGCATTATATTAAATCTCGTATGATCTTTACTGGGTTTTGTGTTCCCTCTGGGCCTGTGTGGTAGGGTGTGCTTTGTAGGACACGAAACTGGACGGGTGTGCCGGAATACTCAGCTTTCTGTCGATTTTAACAAATTCAAATCGATCACCATTGGGCCACGGGTCCCGCGATTTCCTGCAACGTTGACCACTGCTAGCGGCCAGTTTAGCGGGCACGGAGCAGCTCTCGTCGCTTGCAACCTGGCTAAGAAGTGTGTCAGGTAATTGTTGCGTGCTAAAGACGCCGAGATATACTGAACAACTTGTAATGGGAGTAGTATCATCCGGTGCCTACATGAAGTCCTGAAGCTTTTGGCCTCCTTGGCATTTATTTGAAGCCGCACGGCGTGGCCGCGCGGTTTGAGGCGTCCTGTCACCGACTGCGCGGCCCCTCCCGCCGAAGGTTCGAGTTCTCCCTCGAGGATGGGTGTGTGTGTTGTTCTTAGCATAAGTTAGTTTAAGTAGTGTGTAAGTCTAGGGAACGATGACCTAAGCAGTTTGGTCCCTTAGGAATTCACACACATTTTAACATTTATTTGAAATTGTGTATAAAGACTGTTCAGTAAGTACTGCACTAAAGATTTTTAATTCTGTCCCGGTGTGAGCTGCCGAGGAATCCGGTTCCCGTTTGCCTTTCAATAACCCCTTTTGGGGCTGTCTGTGCCAATCTGGAGGCTTCTGTAAGCGCAAAGCTTGTATTTAGCAATGTTAATCTGGCACTTGAAATCATTGTTTGTTATCACTATTTGTTACTACTGATTGCAAATTCTGTTCGTTGTAGACATTATGGCCCTTCCTGGGGAGACCTTGTTTCTTCCTGTAATTAAAGTTGTGTGCGCTCAGCCTAAGGGTACGCATGAGTGGGTCATATGTGTTGTGTATGCTTGTTGTATTTGCTGACTCTCTTACTCTGTGTTGATGAGCCCTTCAGGTTATAGGTGTACATCTTAACCGGCCATCTGCCATTTGGTGCGTATTCAGATTTAGTATCTATTAGTCCCTAAGAAGCCTCAGTGAGGGTTGACTTATTTAATTCTGTTAGAATTACTACGTAATTATTCTTTTAAATGACGTTATACATTGTTTCTTGTTTTTGCTAGGAATGTTAACTTGCGCCGGCCGCAGTGGCTGAGCGGTTCTAGGCTCTTCAGTCCGGAACCGCGCGACTGCTACGGTCACCGGTTCGAATCCTGCCTCGGGCATGGATGTGTGTAATGTCCTTATGTTAGTTAGGTTTAAGTAGTTCTAAGTTCTAGGAGACTGATGACCTCAGATGTTAACTCTCATAGTGCTCAGAGCCATTTGAACCATTTTTTGTTAACTTGCAATGTATATGAGCGGGCCGCTCCTATACTGAAGTTTTAATAGTTGTTTTCCTTGAAAATAATCTTTAATTTCTCCTTTAAGTATTGTTGTGTATGTTAATTTCTGTCAAGCCTGTTTGCTTTTCCTTGTTTAGTATACGTTGACAGCCTTGTATCTGCAGCGGTTGACGCGTTCCTGTTCTACTCGTCCTGGGCAGGGAAGCGTTTTCCTTCCGCTTCGGCGGCTTTCCCGTCATCGCACGAGGCCTAGATGTTGGCAGGTCACACTGGGACCTTTGCAGATCTCCCGCTCCAGCCTCTGACTGAGTAACGTGTAACACGTCAGCCTGAGTTGCAAATAGGAACCAAACTTTACTCAGGTTTCAGCCAAAATAATTTGGCCTTCTTCAGAAGCGAGTGACACTAAACTACTGCATGCCAAAGTTTGGCCATGTCAAGTATAAAACTGTAGCACCGTAGTAACTAGTCGTAATCTACATTACTTGGGGTGAGGAGAAACAGCAGGCCCCACTGCGCGGACGAGGTCGGTACAGGCGAGAGCTGCGCCAGTGCACTACGGTGCTACAGTTTTATACTTGACATGGCCAAATTTTGGCATGCAGTAGTTTAGTGTCACTCGCTTCTGAAGAAGGCCAAATTATTTTGGCTGAAACCTGAGTAAAGTTTGGTTTCTATTTGCAACTGAGGTTGAAGTGTTACATGATCAATTATCAGAGTTGCTGACAGGGCTGCACAACGTTAAAAATTCTAGCTGAGTAGTTTATTGCCATCCTTTTGGTAACGTGCTGCGATGGGGGTGCCGCAGGATTAGGACCTGGCTTTAGTGATTTTGGAGAAGTAATTTACTCAGCGGTTCTTTTATTGTAAGGTCCTCGTGTGCACGCCATGAAAGCCCTTGAGTAAACTGAGCACCAAGTTTCTCGACTTCTTAAAAAAAGGATTTAATTGACATTATCATTTTAATAGTTGTTTAGGAGCACAGTAGCTTATTTAAGTATTTAACTTTCTTTACATGTAGCAGCCTTGTGGCCAGTGAGTGAAATATTACTGTTTGCTTTGGTTTTTACACATGGGTAGCCTTTGGCCCTTTGGCCACCTACGCCGTATTTTATCTATATGCGAGCACAATAACATTGTCTTATTACACTAAAGGTCGACATTTGCTTTATTCTTCCTTGTATTGTTCGTAAAAAGAAAATTGGACGTGAATGTGTACCTCCTAGTGGTGACGTGGCTAATCGAGTTTGTAAACAACATTGTACCTACTTGCCCACGTGGTTGCCCGAGCGGTTCTAGGCGCTACAGTCTGGAACCGCGCGCCGCTACGGTCGCAGGTTCGAATCCTGCCTCTGGCATGGATGTGTGTGATGTCCTTAGGTTAGTTAGGTTTAAGTAGTTCTACGTTCTAGGGGACTGATGACCTCAGAAGTTAGGTACCATAGTGCTCACAGCCATTTGAACCATTTTGTATGTACTTGTGTCAAATTTGTTGCCTTGGAGTAGGCCTGGAGTTTACTGTTGCAGTGGGGATGTATGAATTTTAATGTCTTTACCTTTCATTTAACGTTTATTGAATTAACATTCAAGTCTGAAGACTGTGTTACAACAGTCATTTAAGTACTGAATACAACTTCTGTGTTGTATTAACAGTGAATTGCATTAGTTGCTCTCATTTAATTATCATGTTTTTATGGGTTATAAGAAACAGGGCTGACCCTTTTAGGCTGTGTAGAAATTATGCTACTTCAATGGGCTGTGGAATTCCAAGCCTGCTATACAACAAAATTGAGGAGAAGCGCAATTCATATTATGAAGGGTAATTGATTGTCAGCCAAGAAGTTGCGAAATTTTGTGTAATAAAATTTCCAAATTGCCATTAAAAATAATCTCTGATTATAAAAGATGTTGATGAAGCTCAAAAAGTTGAAGTAGAAATGTCCCGCTGCACAGTGTATTTCCACGAATAACAGAGCAAAGCCCGAGGTCGACTGTGCCTCGACCCACACGCAGTCCACATATCCGGCAGGCGTGAAGTTGAGCCGCCATGGCCAGACTTGGTTTACACCATCTTGTGGAGACTTGATTTGCATCATGTTGAGCAAACTGCTCATCATAGTTCAGCAACGGAGCGAAATAGACTAGCTGTCGTTATAACTACGTTTATAGCTTAGCAATCCGGCTTGAGTGTGAGCAAATATTTTTTTAATTTATAAAAGGTAAATAAATAATTATTAAAAACTATTTCAAAATTATACATAAATCGAACAATGAACTCCAATTGCAAAAGACAGATCTTTCAAGAACGAAAAATTTCAGAAAAACGTATAATGAAGTCTGGATTCTGTAACTGTTTTTTGTAGTTCTCAACTGGCTGTTTATATGCTTCCATATGAAAAACTATTGGATTATATTCACGCGTTTTCCAATAACAAACGGATTTGACAAAGAAAAACAAATCTTGCGAAATGTTTCGAAACTTTAATTTTAACTATTCCCGTTCCTTGAGATAGATAGATCTGAGTTCTTTATGTTCCTTTGTAAAAATAACTTTGTTCGGACACAGTATCACCTTGAAGCACATTAGAAATGAATGAGCAGTAATTGACAAAATCGTTACAAAGGATAATTCGGAGGATGTGGAAAGGAAATCAGAAGTGGTCTTTGCAAAGGGAGCAACCAGCTTTTTGTATAACGATTTAGGGAAGTCACAAAAAGCCTAAGTATGGATGGCTGGGCGCAGGTCTGAATTTCGTTGCTCCAGAACGCAGAAGGTCAAGTGTACCAATGAGTCCGCCACTTCATTCAGGAACATTGTCATGGAGGCATACAGCAGTAAGTGGTACTATACATTTGTTTAACGAAAGAGTATACTGTTTTCGTTCATTAAGTTGGATTGTTGGTGAATTTGTAACAAATGTTTTTAAATGTATTCTGACATTCCGTGTGGTGTCTGTTTGTTCTATATCGTGTCTCCCTACCACTTTAGCGCAAAGACTCTCTGAACGTGCTTTTTAGGGAATTGGCTAGTTTGAATCTGGGACCTATTGCTGGTAAGGAGACGCCAGACCACACATGACATGTAGAATTCAGAAGAGTACAGTGAGACTAGCGATGATATAACCAAATACTTAATGATTTCAGCGTCAGCTCCACTGCACTCCCTGTAAAAGAATCTTAATGCTAACTAAATTTAGTGGAAAGGGTTCAAGGCTTTCCTATTTTTAGTTAGCTGGTAAAATAACGTCGAAAAAGTAGTTAAGTTTACCATTGCAAATTTTATTCTACTCACAAAATATTGTTTATAAATTGCACTATCGATAAAAGGAAGTGTTTTAGTACAGGATGGTAAAAACCAACTACGTTAGACAAAAATGTGAAGGAATATTCCCTGAATAGGTTTCCAAGTTCGACAATGGATCGAAGGATGACCTATGCCATATCACATCTATAATCTAGGTTTAAATTAAGTTTCACAAAAGAGCAAACTATGAAAATGGTCTCCAGTAACCCTCAATTATCTTTAATTACTTATCTAACTTGTCGGAAATTACAGTGGCTGATGTGGCTTCTCAATAACTATATAACAGAGAAATCATCGCGTTTCAGATTTTTACTTCAAGTGGCAAATGTGAACACCATGAGCTTTAATTGACGATCGACACTAGTATTACGCAAAAAGGGAGTGTAACAGATGAGTCTTTTGCAGTTCTGAGTGAAGATTTATGCGCTGTTATGCGGCATCGCGTGCGTTCATTACCTTGTCGGTGTTCATCAGGGGGCGGCGGGCAGCACAGCTCCGCTCACCTCGCCGTCTCCAAAGCAAGTCTCTCCTAACTTCTCCTTCCTACAATTTACCGAAGTTGGTTTAAAAAAAACCTATCTGGCTGTGTTTTCACCTGACCAGTCAGGGTCTCAATGTTAACCTTAAGCTCCGCCTACAAAATTTCTGTCTATCCAATGAGAAACGTTATACTTTTCGTGGTGGGGCAATGTTTTTAAAGTTTGCAACGTAACAGAAACGCGAAAAAGTCTCACGCTAAAACTTGCAGCTGGTGTGGTTCTTTAGTGTTATCGTAAGATCTATACTGTTCTTCTGTAGAGCTCTATCTTTTAACAAGGGCTGGGAGGTGGTCCTAACGTAACAGAGACGCGAAAAAGTCTCACGCTAAAACTTGTGGCTGGGGGGGGGGGGGGGGGGGGTGGCCCTTTTTGTGTTATAGTAAGATCTACACCGTTTTTCTGGAGGGCTCTAGCTTTTTACATAGGCTGGGAGGTGGACCTAGCGGTTAGCTGGCGAAGTGGGTGTCCGTCCCTTACTGTAGGGCCTTCAGTTTAACACGGTTCTGCTCTCGGCTTCTCGTTTCTCCCCTCGGAACTGTGTCTGTTTCACGGTGGGTAGGTATGACATGCATTTAGGCATTCTTGTGTTAGTCTGTGGTATTCCATTTGCTCACTCGTTACTCGTATTACTTTGGTTAATTTAATGTCACGATTTATTCGGAGCTATGTGACATACGACTGAATTTGCTTATCATGTCAGGGTTTTCATGGAAGGTGTTGGATTTGCCTGACACCTTACAGTATGTCTTCCTTATTGTTGTTGTACTCCAGTTTTATTCTTTGTATGCACACTTTTATTTTTTAATATGTACACTGACGGCATTGTCAGACAGTGGAAACAAGTAAACCCAGGAATAAAATTAATCCCTAGAACAGATACTTAAGTGCTGTGCGATTTTCTGCTCTAAATCGCTTCGACTTAATGGACAAACCATCATAAAACAAACCAAAGTTATTATTTTCAAAGAAAATACACACTAAATTCTAAAAGAATGCTCAACGAAAATTCAGTTGGATAGGTATTCACTTTCAGTAATTAGGTTATGATATAACTTATGACTACGATACTGACATCTTCAACAAGTTAAACAAGATTCAAATAATATGTGACACTACACATGGTACACTTATCAATAAAACCAGAAAAGACGCAAAGACAAAACGCGGCACAGTAAGGGCAACACCTACGCTCACATACGGAAGTGAGCCCTGGGCAGCATCTAAAAAAGACCAATGAAGAATACAATCAGCGGAAATGAAATTTTTAAGGAAAATAAAAGAATATACTATGGGAGTTGAGGTAAAGAATTCTGAAAGCAGGAAAGAATTAAATATATTTTGCATGAATGAATGAATGAACAGAATATGGGATAACAAAGTGTTAGAAGCACATTGAAAAAAAAAAGGGTCAGAAAGAATAGCTAGATTTGTAATGGACTACAGACCTAAATGAAAGGGAGACACAGGAAGACCAAGAAAAATATAGCTTTTGTGAAATATGGCGTTTATGAGTCTCCTTCTGAAATGAATAAGCAAAAGAGGGGGAAGGAGGAGAACAAGACATCGAGAACAGGGAATAATATTTCTTTCCCAAAAATTTCTTTTGTTTTACGGCTGTCCAAATGAGCTAACGTCCCTGTTGTCGGTGCGTGCTCGTTTTCATTAGGCGTTCGTTAAATAGTTAACCATGGAATTTAAATACTTATTTATGTCTATAAAATGTTAACAGTTTAAATTCTATGGATTAAAAATTCAGTTTTGATTAAACATTTAAATAACTTCATAAAAATTATGCCAGATGATTTTAATACCAATTACTTTTGCCGTTGTCAGTGGTATTTGGCTGGGACTCAGTTCCCAAAAAACGTCCGTTATGTAATTACAGGCAGAGCTGAACGGCCTCGCCCATCACGGGAAATTCGATTTTTAAAGGAAATGCGAAAATTCTTCACGTGACTTTGCCCTCTTTGCGATCTAAATGTTGTTTTCCTCCCTTTAGATGGTTATTATTAATTTCTGTAACGGTATTGGGCAGACAAAAGCGAAATCCACTGCAGATACACGCAATTATGTTTTATTTTCTCGAAAGTGATTATTTAAAATCACCAAACACATTTCTTTCAAGATGTTATTATTCAGCTTGTTCACTGATTTCTCTGGTACTCTTAATGAAGATACACCCTTATATGCGAAGACAAATGATACGGCTGGGACGAGCAGACCGTCTTAGATTTAGGACATCTTTCTTCAAAATTTAGAGTGCTATGTCTCCCACAAGTGTTGACGTTCGCATGGTTCCTTTTGTTGTTACAAAATGAACATTGCTATAAAAGTGACATGTTGGTTGGAGAACTGTACCCCAGGTCCTAGAAACTACACTGGATTTGACATTCACGGCAGGAACGCGTGTTTTTGGCTGTCAGGACGTAACCACAATTTCACAGACCAGACTCTATTAGATATCTTGCTTTGGATCTCGTTCCTAAATCTTTCTGGAGTTGGCCAGGCTAATCTGAAGTTCTACGTTGTTGTTCCTATCAGTTCGAAACTGGCTAGTTTTTTGGTGGTTGGACCCTGTGATTTGACCCTTTAGACATTGAGTTGTTGGTCGAATGCCGTGTAGTGGGCGGCGGCGCCCTCCCCCCCCCCCCCCCGGCTCCCGCCACCCCAACCGTTGAATTGTGGATGGTACGTCTTATTTGAGGAAGGAGGTTTCAGACAACCGATGATGAGCCTAAATGTTACGTTGAATGCGACATCAACTTGATTAGCTATGCAGCGTTTTACCAGACTGGAAAGACACGTCCGCATGCGGAATGTCAGATTGCTGGTACTGCTGACACTCCCACTTGGGGTGCTTAGCGTCTCAATATGAGCCAGCTATTTTGTCAGTATGAGCCAGCAATTTTGTGGAAGCTATTGTTTCTGTCACTGACATTCATTTTGGTGTTGGCGTAGGTGATGAGCGTTTGCACTGTTTTTCAGTGCTGGTAATTGCGTTGTTCAGGTACTTTCAATTGTGAAGAAATATTTCACTTTTGCTGGCTTTTATTCTCATAAAGCTGTGGATAAGGTTGCCTCTGTCAAAAACTGCACCGCTTTATCATAAATAATGGGTTCTTGAATAAAACCCTATCGAGCAGTTCCTTGGAGTCATGCTAATACCACAAACAACAATAAAACCCGACGACCCGATTGTCTTTGTAGCACCTGCGTGTACGGTGAGTAACTATATTCTTTCTTCCTAGATCGACGACGATGAATTTGTATGTAGAGAGTTTAAAAGCATGGTTATCATCCTTCGTTACTTCTTTGAGGAGGAACTGAGAGTTATTTTTGTCGTTACGATTGTCTCTTCTCGTGCACTGCTGTCCACATTTTTCGCAGTTCCACCATTACTTTCTGAGAAGAAGGAAACAAACATAAACCGTGTACTTGCACGCTGATACGCCGCTCTGCTAGAGCATAAGCCATCTGCATTTCAAATTATGCGGCAACGCTGCGGTACGGTACATTACGTCGTAAACCGTACGAGCCAGTGTCTCAGTCGCGCAATAGTAGTGTAGGAAAGAGGAAATCAAGTTGCACTTGCTTAAAATTCAGTTTATTAACTGCTGCAGGGCGTCGACAAAATACGGAAACACTAGAAACACAACACATTACCACGACTAATACGGTGTAGGAATACCGTTGGCATTCAAAACAGCATCCAGTGGTCTCAGAATAGATAAATACAAGCCCTGTACAGCCTTCCTTTGAAACCGTGGCGAGTTCAGGTAAAGGCTATCGAGGTGGATAGCACACTTATCTTCGAAGTAGACCACAAGGGCTCAATAATATTGATATCTGATCAGGGTGTAGAAAAATTTCCGCTACCAGTCACAATAGAAGATTATTTATTCGTCACACTCCCGGTTTCTTACTTGTGCTCATCCTCAAGTATTTATACATTCATCTACATGTTTATATTGCTCGAGGTATTTGTATAAATATAAAAGAAACTATTTGCTAGTGACTAAACATTTATGTAGTGATCTCCAGCAATATAAACATGTACATGAATGTATAAATACCTGAGGATGAGTACAAGTTCAAAACCGGTCGTGTGCCCAACGAATAATCTTTTATTGTGACTGGTAGCGGAATTTTTTCCGCACCCTATAAAGGAGCAGTCACGAAGTTCAACAACATCCACTATGGATAAAATTCACTTCATATCTGATTACCATGTCGGCCAGTGGAAATTTGAAAATTCATCCTCAGTCCCACACAATCAGACCGAGTCCATGAGAGTTGTGTGATCATGGATCCTGTCGTCCTGGTACACAGATTCACCATTGGGGAACAAACATTGTAACACGGGATGGACCGATCAGCCAAAATTGACAGATATTCCTGGCACTAATGAGATCTTGCAGAGTTACCATTGGGCCCATGAAATCCCACCGTACGGCTGCCCAAACGCACCAAACCACCACCACTCTTGCGGCGTAAAGTCGGCCGAAAGTTTGAAACAGTGTGAAACAAGACTCATCCGACCAAATGACTGTCTTCCAATGCTCCGTAGATCAACTTTTATGACGCCGGCACCACGTTTTCCTGTTACTGTCGTTTGCATCACTTATGAGTGGGCGCGACTGCTACGGTCGCAGGTTCGAATCCTGCCTCGGGCATGGATGTGTGTGATGTCCTTAGGTTAGTTAGGTTTAAATAGTTCTAAGTTCTAGGGGACTGATGACCTCAGATGTTAAGTCCGATAGTGCTCAGAGCCAGTTTTGAACTTATGAGTGGTTTCGGAGTCCCAGCTCACCCTGCAGTTTCGTGCTTCTGGATCCCCCTTAGTGTTATTTTGTTGTCGACAAGATTCGCGAGAGAGACATTTATCACTGCAGCGACTTTTGCAGCTGCTGTCGTCCTAGTTTTCGCCTCAATCCTCTTCAACGACCGTTCGTCATGATCACTCGTCACACACTTTAGTCCGCGTCATGACTCAGAAGACGCTGTTTTTCCACTTTCCCCTTACGTGGTTTAAATTTTCAATACGGTGCTTCTTGAAACACCAGGCACTTCAGCTCCCTTGGTTACCACGCGAATACCAACAATTTGCCAAAGTTTCTGACGCCGCCTGATACTCGATACGTAGTGAAGACATTACACCGGTGCCGTTCCTGATCTAATACTACAGTGTAATCTGCAGACTTGGCTAGCAATTTAAATTTATGTTCAATCATGCATTTCCAGCGGTGTTCAAAAAATGGCTCTGAGCACAATGGCACTCAACATGTGAGGTCATTAGTCCCCCAGAACTTAGAACTCCTTAAACCTAACTAACCTGAGAACATCACACACATCCATGCCCGAGGCAGGATTCGAAACTGCGACCGTAGCGGTCGCGCGATTCCAGATTGAAGCGCCTAGAACCGCTAGGCCACACCAGCCGGCTCCAGCAGTGTTTTCGTATGTTTCTCAAACACCTGTACATCAGCCTGAAACTTTAGTGAACCCCTGCATTCGACATAATCGTCTTGAGAGAATAATTCCCATTTATTGTTCTGTCTCAGTTGCATACTTTTTGAATTTGATTACATGTTTAGATTACTATGGACCAGCTTTAGATCTAAGTAGTTGCATCAGCAACCCGTCTTGTCTGCTCAGACAAACAGTACTCTCATATGTTGTTTTAAGCTTATGCTGATGCAATTACTGAGGTCTGAAGATGATTCAGAACGATCGAAACAAGTAATCGAATCAAAAAAAGTGTGCTACTGAGACGGAACAATAAATAAGAATTCTTTTAAAAATGTAGTGAACACACCTGGAACAATCTCTGACCCAGAAACCACTTTAAACCTTCTCAGTAGATGACGCATTGAGGATGAGTCAGAAGATTCATGAAAAAACTGAAAAAGAGAATATCATACAATTCTACCAATCACCTAACGGATAATTTATTTAAGTCATTTATTGTTCATTGTGACTATCGGTTTCGAACAAACCAGTATCTTCAGACTGGTTTAATATGAGCAAAATTACTGTTCATCTGTTGCAGGTTTATGATTGCTATGGTACCCTACATTACAAAACGATTTACATGGTAAAGATGGAGAATGAAACATATAAGATATAACAGCACTCTGTGTAAAAACAAGTGGCTAAACTCACTGGTGTACTTTCAGTGAAATCTCGCAGTTCTTGTTAGAATATATACATTTTCACGCAATACAAAATATTATACGCAGTCGAGTTTTATTACAACACCTGAAAGTCAGTCCATTATCATATTTTGTGCGTGAACACCGTGGAATTGATGCTCCAGAACCGACCTTAATCGTATTGCAAATATTGTCCACTATTCATGGGTACTCCTAATGTGTTCAAAAACAGCAAACTGGCTACATTATTTACAGGCATTGATATTGCGATTGCTTGAGGAGCGGTATGTTTTTTTTTACAAAGTGACTCACTCCTTTTGTAGTTTGCATCGCACTCGGGTCTATCTTTTCTGGGGATTGTAATTCCTTATCACGCAGCGACAAATACACTCCTGGAAATTGAAATAAGAACACCGTGAATTCATTGTCCCAGGAAGGGGAAACTTTATTGATACATTCCTGGGGTCAGATACATCACATGATCACACTGACAGAACCACAGGCACATAGACACAGGCAACAGAGCACGCACAATGTCGGCACTAGTACAGTGTATATCCACCTTTCGCAGCAATGCAGGCTGCTATTCTCCCATGGAGACGATCGTAGAGATGCTGGATGTAGTCCTGTGGAACGGCTTTCCATGCCATTTCCACCTGGCGCCTCAGTTGGACCAGCGTTCGTGCTTGACGTGCAGACCGCGTGAGACGACGCTTCATCCAGTCCCAAACATGCTCAATGGGGGACAGATCCGGAGATCTTGCTGGCCAGGGTAGTTGACTTACACCTTCTAGAGCACGTTGGGTGGCACGGGATACATGCGGACGTGCATTGTCCTGTTGGAACAGCAAGTTCCCTTGCCGGTCTAGAAATGGTAGAACGACGGGTTCGATGACGGTTTGGATGTACCGTGCACTATTCAGTGACCCCTCGACGAGAGGTGTACGGCCAGTGTAGGAGATCGCTCCCCACACCGTGATGCCGGGTGTTGGCCCTGTGTGCCTCGGTCGTATGCAGTCCGGATTGTGGCGCTCACCTGCACGGCGCCAAACACGCATACGACCATCATTGGCACCAAGGCAGAAGCGACTCTCATCGCTGAAGACGACACGTCTCCATTCGTCCCTCCATTCACGCCTGTCGCGACACCACTAGAGGCGGGCTGGACGATGTTGGGGCGTGAGCGGAAGACGGCTTAACGGTGTGCGGGACCGTAGCCCAGCTTCATGGAGACGGTTGCGAATGGTCCTCGCCGATACCCCAGGAGCAACAGTGTCCCTAATTTGCTGGGAAGTGGCGGTGCGGTCCCCTACGGCACTGCGTAGGATCCTACGGTCTTGGCGTGGATCCGTGCGTCGCTGCGGTCCGGTCCCAGGTCGACGGGCACGTTCACCTTCCGCCGACCACTGGCGACAACATCGATGTACTGTGGAGACCTCACGCCCCACGTGTTGAGCAATTCGGCGGTACGTCCACCCGGCCTCCCGCATGCCCACTATACGCCCTCGCTCAAAGTCCGTCAACTGCACATACGGTTCACGTCCACGCTGTCGCGGCATGCTACCAGTGTTAAAGACTGCGATGGAACTCCGTGTGCCACGGCAAACTGGCTGACACTGACGGCGGCGGTGCACAAATGCTGCGCAGCTAGCGCCATTCGACGGCCAACACCGCGGTTCCTGGTGTGTCCGCTGTGCCGTGCGTGTGATCATTGCTTGTACAGCCCTCTCGCAGTGTCCGGAGCAAGTATGGTGGGCCTGACACGCCGTGTCAATGTGTTCTTTTTTCCATTTCCAGGAGTGTACTTTAACACAGTGGTTGTCAAACTGCGACATGCGTGTCGCATGTGACGCGAATAATGTGTTCTCAGTCATGTTTTACATATAAAGCATGCATCAAGAAACAGTCACCCGAGTCCAGAAATGTCAAATAACTTAAGAGCTTCTTAAGAGTGTATTTTCTTGCTCAGTAACAAACAAAAATACTTACAGTCAGTACTATTTTAAGATCCGCATGATTTTTTAATTTCCGTTGACGAATTTGGCCGTGAGCTACGTGATTTTTGCCGCTTACTTCAGCGGCATAATGTTCTGTAGCCACCGCTACGAGATTAATAGAACTGAGATCAAGAATGTTTTTTTGCTTGTCGTCCAATGCCAACAAATCACAAGTGTGCGCAACTATCACCGATCAGGTGCTATGATATAAGTGTCAAACGGGAGTAACATGATCCGTGAATTCGCATCATAAAGACGATCATTTTCAAAGCTGGTTGTTGTTTGTAGCAATTAATATGAAGTCAAATTAATCCTATTATAATTCAATGCAATGAGACAACGAAAACTTGCATTAAAACAATTAATAAACATTTGTAATCGGTCTGTTATTGCTGTTACTGTTATTGATCAATATAACTTGCTAATCTATGTTGGTTACCAATTATTATTAAATAGCCCAGGGGAAGGTGTGGTAAAGTGACCAGAAACGTAAATGTGACTGTTGTATACTTTCTGCCCTGAATGGCGGTGATGTTTGCCCAAAAGTAGTCACACTAGCTGCAACATACATCGCCGTTGATGTCAATGAGACTGACAGAAGAAGCTTGCTCCGTTAATTTTTTGTAAGAACTTTTTTTTTTGCATCGTCTAATGTAAGGTAAGTCATTAATATTATTCTTGTAGGAAACTGGAAATTTGTGGTAAGGACTATGGGACTAAACTGCTGAGCTTATCGGCCCCTTACGCCTACTTAATATAACTTAAATTATCTTACGTTAAGGACAACACACACACGCACCTATGCCCGAGGGAGGACTCCAACCTCCAACAGGGCAGCCGCACGAACTGTGACAAGATGCCTGAGACCGCTCGACTACCTCGCGCGGCTTATTCTTGTTACCTTACTAATACGAAGAGTACTAATTTTTTTTACAATACCGTTCTTTAAACAACGTCTTTTGGTCTACAGATTTAGTTCTTCGTTATTTACTTCAGTTTGATAGTCTCTTCTGTCGATCACTTATGCTGACTATCGCCCGATCGGGAAAAGTGGTCGCAGTACGCGTCAGGAAAAGTGACCAAGGTATTCATCCCAATAGGAGTTCGTTACTTCCAAAAATCAAGCATAGTACAACAAGTAAAATTGACTTCTATACCCTTTTATATACAAAGCTATCATCCGCCGTTCTATCCCTTTGCGACGATTTTGAATTTTGTTTAAAACCGCCTCAGTGCTGTTCC
The DNA here is from genome assembly GCF_023897955.1 of Schistocerca gregaria. NCBI lineage: Eukaryota > Metazoa > Arthropoda > Insecta > Orthoptera > Acrididae > Schistocerca > Schistocerca gregaria. Next base: position 582,741,633 of record NC_064920.1, on the reverse strand, counting down.
AGTTGGCCTAGTACAAAAGTATGACTGAACACTGTGCGCTGCAACCACGTGGTTTATTTCAGATACTTGTGCGTGGAGATGCCTAGAAAATTTGCCCGGAAATCAAAAAAACAAACATGGGATCTTGTTGCGATGGCGCTATCTACAGTATCCGCTGTGTATGGAATTCTAGTCACTACGTAATATATATATTTCCAGTGTATTACTTTCTTTTTCATTTAAAAATGTGTGGTGTGATACCTCATAATGTAGGATACGTCTATGAATTTATCTTCGGGTGACCACGTTACATCTCTACCCCGCCCCCTCTCCCCGTATCCTTTCTGTTCCTATGCGGCCAATGATATCACCCTACAATGTCAATATTGACTATTAACCGAAAATGTTTGACCACCACTGATTTAATATATTTCCCCCTATTACTTATATACACACGTGTATCTCCCTTGCGGTAGAACTTTCGGATACTCCAAATACACGGAGGATGACGCTCTGGCTCGATCTTCTAAGTCATTGTCGTGCTGAAACGTTGGCTTTGCTTTTATTGTTGGCTGTAGAAAGATATTACCGGATGCTGTGTTTTGCTTCTTCTTATGTGACTGTTAAGAAGATGTAGTAATCTTATTCGCGTGACTTCTAATTGTCACTTCTCGTCTTTATTGTTGACACATACGGCTACGAAAGTAGGGTGCTGAGTAGCTGTGACTGTCTCCTTCGTTTCAGGGTGTGATAGACCTTGCGTAAGCTCTAGTTGACAATTTCCCTCTCTTTAGGATGAACTGGACACTGTCTGCTCCAAACAGTACTTTTCCAGTGCAGATGGTACACATGAGCGAAACATAATATTGAGTATTTGTTTCACGGTTACGTTTCTCACTTCTCGCCTGAGTTCTCTATGCAGTGGCGATGTGCGGGAATCTTTAACATAGCATTTGGTATATATTGCTTGCCGTTTGGTAATGAGGACTTATGTAACTTTTGAACGTAAAGACAAGAAAGGCTGCAGTCTTTAAAAGCACAGTGTTTACTCTTGTCATAATATTCTTCACTTTTATCATCCAGATTTCTACTCATTTATTTCACAGTTCTCCGATGTACACGGGCATAAAGTACTTGCAGCTTACTATGCCTTCAGAATAGTTCGATGTAGTGTGTAGACTGGAAGTTACCGCACACTCCCCAAATGATACGTCGTTTAAAAGTTTATTTACTTACGAAGCTCCCGTTGTAAATGAGAGAGGCACCCTAAGCTACGTTTCCTAACTGTGGGAATTTCTCGGAATGTGCTGCGTAAAGCGCTTATGACACTGCGCACCCTACTCCCGCAGTGCAAATATACCAGACGTATTCCTAGGGTGCAGACAACACTGCGCCGCTGCGGGCTCTACCTGCGGGAAATGCTTGCTTGCTTCTGTCGGAGACTGCCCTGCACGTCGCAGCAATTTGCTTCGTTAGAGGAGTGGATGAAGTAGAAGCGAGCAGCAGCAAACCGCTAGGCGACAGCAGTTTCTCGCGCACGGGAAGCGTCAGAGAAGAAAATTCTTCCGATATAATTATTGAAACATTAAGCATAATTGTCGGCTGACCGCTTCTCTGCCTCAGAGGATGAGCAACATATCGACTGGTATCGGAATATAATTTTTATGGAACATGGCTATCGTTTAGCAGATAAAACATGCGAAAAAGTAGTTAAATTCGTTAGAAAAAGGAAGAAAAATGAATAAAATAAGTAAGTAGAACTGTCTTCTATGTTAAATGTAATATGTTTGTAAATATCTTTGTACTGACTCTTTAACCATAGTTATAGTGGATATTATTGTTCTTGTGTTCGACACTGTGAACGACGGTTAAATTTCGGCCTGTTGAAGTAATCAGTGAATCTGATACTCACGGTGACCTTGAACCGTGTTCGTAATTATTTTAAAAGACCTACGGACACGTGTGACGTTCCGTCTCTAGCAATAATGGAATACCGACGGAGAAAAATAAATAAATGGAAAAGGTAATTAATTATTACACCGACGAATTATAAAGAAATCAATTCGCAACCGTCTGACTTCGTATTTTAAAACATATTCTAACGTCTCAAAACTGTTCTGCAATCCTCCTCTACGCAACAGACAACTTACCCCGTCTTCCCGCTGCAACTGCTTGATAAGTAATATGCTAAAGTATTTCAAAAAGCAAAACTGCGATCCACATAGAGCGCAATGCACGGACTAATTTCAACAATTACTGCCATACTTTTATTCACAGAAACTGATGGATCAGGAGGGGCTTGGTGAACTAATCTTAAACGATGTAAAGAAAAATGAAAGAAACCGATGGAAACTTTTAATTTACTATATTCAGAAAATTGATGATTTAAATGCTGACAAACTACACAGACTTTTAATTATTCCACAATGTCCATACTCAGTAAACACGTTTCTGGCCACAACAAAGTTACGAACATCATTCTGAGTGTATCCATTCACGAATCTACCAAATTCCCTCTGCTACGGTTGCAGGTTCGACTCCTGCCTCGGGCATGGATGTGTGTGATGTCCTTAGGTTAGTTAGGTTTAAGTAGTTCTAAGTTCTAGGGGACTGATGACCACAGTAGTTAAGTCCCATAGTGCTCAGAGCCATTTGAACCATTTTTTGAACCATATTCCCTCCAGTGCGCAAGTAACCAACAACTACCTGCAGCGAAAACGCTAATTACCAAAAAAATCCTCAGTTAATACCAGTCTGCTCCGGCGCTTCTAGCAGTGGCTTTTCTCCGCCGCACCCTGCGTCCGATCGCTTCCAATTTCCTTCGACAACTGCTCGCTCGCTACTACTCACGTAAAATAATATCTCAGACTCAGAGTTTACGTCTGCACACATCAGCATACTGCAACAATTTTGTCTACAGATCCAACTCTGATATTTATAGGCGTAAAGAAAAATCTCAGCCGGCCGCGGTGGTCTCGCGGTTCTAGGCGCGCAGTCCGGAACCGTGCGACTGCTACGGTCGCAGGTTCGAATCCTGCCTCGGGCATGGATGTGTGTGATGTTCTTAGGTTAGTTAGGCTTAAGTAGTTCTACGTTCTAGGGGACTAATGACCACAGCAGTTGAGTCCCATAGTGCTCAGAGCCATTTGAACCATTTTGAAAAATACGGAACGCATGATACCAAAAGCGTTTGCAGAAATTCTATGTGCTTTTTTTAGCTGATAACTGTAATTTCTTTTACGTGCATCTTCTAGAGTTAACTGTTAGACTATGACTTTGTCATAAGTTCATCTAATCTGAAGACTTCGTCACATAGTAGGACATGAGGTAACAGTAGGCTTCATTGTAGCAATCTCTGTGGAAGTAGGAAAATTGAGCCATTTTATTTATTTTATATTTTGGCATCTGCCTCTTTGCCATGTTATTGCGATGGTCTTTAGTCCAAAGACTGGTTTGATGCAACTCTCTATGCTACTCTGTCCTGTGGAAACCTCTTCGCCTCCGAATAGCTACCACAACCTGCATCCTTCTGAATCCTTTTGATGTATTCGTCTCTTCGTCTATATGATTTTTACCCTTCACGCTTCCCTCTAGTACTAAATTGGTGGTGCCTTGATGCTCCAGAATGTGTCCTACCAACAGATCCCTTCTTTTAGTCAAGTTGTGCCACAAATTCCTCTTCTCCAGAGTTCTATTCAATGCCTCCTCATTAGTTACGTGATCTATCCATCTAATCTTCGGCATTTTTCTGTAACACCACGTTTCGAAACCTTCTGTTCTCTTCTTGTCTAAACTGATGATGTTTCACTTCCGTAAATGGTTGCATTCCATACAAATACTTTCAGAAAAGACTTCCTCACACTTGAATCTGTCCTCGATATAAACAAACTTCTCTTCTGCAGAAACGTTTTCCTTGTCATCGCCAATCTACATTTATCCTCCCTATTTCGACCATCATCAGTTATTTTGCTGCCAAAATAGCAAGACTCATTTACTACTTTAAGTGTCTGATTTCCTAATCTGATCCCCTCATCATCACCTGATTTTCTTCGACCATATTCCTTTATCCTCGTTCCGCTTTTGTTGATCTTTATCTTACATCTTCCTTTCAAGATACTGTCCATTCCGTTCAATTGCTCTTCCAAGTCTTTTGCAGTCTCTGACAGAATTACAAAGTCATCTTCTCCCTGGATTTTAATTCCCAGACCAAAATTTTGCTTTCGTTTCCTTTACTGTCTATCCAGCACGTAGATTCAATAACATCGGGGATAGGCTGCAACCCTATCTCGCTCCCTTCTCAACCACTGGTTTCCTTTAATGCCTCTCGACTCTTACAACTGCTGTCTGGTTTCTCTACAAATTGTAAACAGCCTTTCGCTCCCTTTATTTTACCCCTGCCAACTTCAGAATCAAAAGAGAGTATTCCTTTAACATTATCAAAAGCTTTCTCTAAGTCTACAAATGCTATAAACGTAGATTTGCCTTTCCTGATTCTCTCTTGTAAGATACGTCAGAGGGCGAATACTGCCTCGCTTGTTCCTACATTTCTAGGCAATCCAAACTGACCTTCGCCGAGGTCGACTTCCATTCGTCTGTATAAATTTATATTAGTATATTGCAGCTGTGTCTTAGTAAACTGATATTTCGGTTATTCTCACACATGTCAGCATCTGCTTTCTTTGAGATTGCAGTTATTACAAATGTGTGTGAAATTGCATGGGACTTAACTGCTAAGGTCATCAGTCCCCAAGCTTACACACTACTTATCCTAAATTATCCTAAGGACAAACTCACACACCCATGCCCGAGGGAGGACTCGAACCTCCGCCGGGTTGGAGTTATTATATTCTTCTTGAGATTTGAACGTATTCACCTGTCTCATACATCTTTCTCACCAGATGGATGAGTTTTGGCATGCGTGGTTCTCCCAAGGCTATCAGTAATTCTAACGGAATGTTGTCTACTCCCGGGTCCTTGTTTCGACTTAGGTCTTTGAATGCCTCGTAAAATTCTTCACGCAGTGTCATATCTGCCATATCATCTTCCATTTCAGTTATATTGGCCTCAAGTACTTGGCCCTCGTATAGAACCTCTATATCTCCTTCCACCTTTCTCGTTTCCCTTCTTTGCTTACGACTGGTTTCCCACCTGAGATATTCATATTCATACAGGTGGTTCTCTTTTCTCCAAAGGTCCCTTTAATTTTCTTGTAGGCAGTATATATCTTACTCCAATTGATATATGCCTCTACATCCTTACATTTGTCCTCTAGCCATCCCTGCATAGCCATTTTGCACTTCCTGTCGATCCCATTTTTGAGGCGTTTGTATTCCTTTTCGTCTGCTTCATTTGCTGCATTTTTATATTTTATCCTTTCACCAGTTAAATACAATATCTCTTTTTAAATTTTCTAACATACGTGCCCGATCCCAAGAACGCCACTTTTGCGTCTCCTGATAAAAATGTCCTCCTGAGTGGTTCGCACCCGGAGACCCGAGTGGGGGGCTATTTCACCTCTGGAATATTTTACCCAAGAGGAGGCCTTCATAATTTAATCATACAGTAAAGCTGCACAACCTCTGGACAAATTACGGATGTATTTTTCCCTTGCTTTCAGTCGTTCCCACAGCAGTGCCGTTTTGGTCGATGTTACAAGGCCAGTTCATTCAGTCACCCAGACTGTTGCCTCTGCACGGCGCAAACATACTTACCGCAAGCACTCAAATTGCGATGTGAGACTTGTAGCGAATAAAAAGACTTCCTAGTTGCAAAACGACCGAAAAAACTATAGGCATAAGTTACTTTGAATTAAAAGTAGACACATGTGTTTAAAACTGTCACAAAATTAAAAATAACGCCATTCCTCAAATTGAATAACAGTGCTAAAGTTATAAATTAAACGTGTTTAGACCCGATTGGTTTTGAACGATTGTGGTTTATGGTGTACAGTGCAAAGGGCGATGGAGAAACATCCGAGACTGTTTTAGGAGATATAGTAAGCTACAAAAGACTGCCACAATTTGGCCACAGCCACGAAGAAATGAGCCGTGTATTGGGGCAGAATTCGATTCTTTAATAGTATGGAGAATGAAATGAAAACGTAGTCGAATTAAGTGACACTGGCAACAGTTGTTAACGACATTCACCTAATAGGAGAAGATTCCATTGCTTCTCTTGATGATGTGTAAAGTCTTAGACCCATTGAAGAATCTCACAGCGGAGAAACTACGCAAATATCTGAGGACCGACAGACTTGGTGACGTACCTGTCTGTCACATGTCGCTAAGTGAGGATGAATAAATTCATTATTCTTGTATTAGCTAGTATTTTCTCAGTGAAAAAACAGGGATTGTGAAGTCTGGACTATGAGCTTGTTAAATTCCCTGTTGCTGGAACGTGGTGAGGAAGGTCAGCTGCATGAGAGCCGCGTAGAAATTCAGCCTCTGGTAACGGTACTCCCAGGCTGGGTTAACGCAGAGCGCCTTCTCACAGCTGTACGAACCACGAATGGTGCTCGGGTGGGGACTTTCATAGAAGCATATGCAAATAATGAGCCACCTGCGCTTACCGTACACACCGTGAGGAACAGTCTGTGTGAGAGGCCGTTCAGTGGCAACTTGTAGTCACTTTACAGAAATACAGCAAGTGCTTTTGGAGAAAATTCTGCAGGTATCCCTTATATTGGAAAAAATTCTATAGGTTTCCACCTGTATTTTAGAAGGCGCGGAGAAGTTCTCGGTTGTCACCGCGAAAAAACTCGCGAATTCGCCCCTCCAACCTGTGGTGTGAAGGAGCGGGGTGGAACATATGCACGAGGAAACAAAAGGTGTTCACCCTTCGGGACTGCTGGGGCAACATTTCGCCGCGGGGTAACGAGAAGGGTCCAGCACAGCCGGGCGCTTCTTTCACTTTCGACAGCCAAATATACGATTTCATCATTTAAATTAAACCTATCTCTCTCGACGATCAGTCACTTACTTCCGTCGGTATAGCCCCATTATTATGTCCAGCTGTAGGGACTACAGCTCTATCGCCTTCACAGACCCGGGAGTAGACAACATTCCGTTAGAATTACTGATAGCCTTGGGAGAAACACCCATGCCGAAACTCTTCCATCTGGTGAGAAAGATGTACGAGACAGGTGAATACGCTCAGATCTCAAGAGAAATATAATAACTCCAACCCGGCGGAGGTTCGAGTCCTCCCTCGCGCATGGGTGTGTGTGTTTGTCCTTAGGATAATTTAGGTTAAGTAGTGTGTAAGCTTAGGGACTGATGACCTTAGCAGTTAAGTCCCATACGTTTGTAATAACTGCAATCTCAAAGAAAGCAGATACTGACATCTGTGAGAATAACCGAAATATCAGTTTACTAAGTCACAGCTGCAATATACTAATATAAATTTATACAGACGAGTGGAAGTCGACCTCGGCCTTCACAGACGTCACTTAGTAACATTTCTTTACCCACACCAGCACCGTTGCCACTACTGCAAAGTACTCCCTCGGAATTCTCTGGATCCTCAATTTTCATCAATTTCGGACTTAACTCTGCCTCTTTTTTCTAACGTATGACTTTCCGCATGAATCACCTCAACATCATCATTCTTTTCCTTCACATTTACATCATCTATATTAACTACAGATACTTTCCATCTCGTTGTTTCCGTCAAATAAATCTTCATATGTTTCCGAACTTGCAGCGAGCTGCATGTGAAGAACAGGTCCACATCTTGTTTTATACATGAAATAAATGGTTGTAGCTCCGTTATTATTTCTTAAATTTCTTAATTGTGATAATAGTACCATAATCAAGTTCCTCTTTCATGCATCATTCATTATTACCATCTGAACCAAATTCGATAGTTTCCCCATAGTCTCTCACTATATTTCGTTGTTCTGTTTCTAACACATGCATCGAATTTTTTCTCTTAATCGACAACTATCAGCTCGCCTCCTGCTACATGAATGAAGGAATTGATCCCATCGTCCGAAGTTTCTAATCCAGCAGCACTTAATCAGCCACAACATCATATTCACGAGCCTTTAATAAAGAATTACTCACTTTCGCCGATACACAATCAACTTCTCCAAAAACATCACCTCTTCCCAACAATACATTATGTGATTTTTCATAAACATCTTCATCAACATCTGTCGATATACTGTAACAACAACATTCATAATTTAAATTAACATGACAAGTATGCTGCTGCCGAATCGCACATCAATTGAGTTCACTTTACACTCTATCTCCGCCAACTTTGAATTTACTTTTGGTACTGAATCCGATTCCAGTTTTCTCTCCAAATTTTTGTCATCATTAACAAGTTTATCCCCTGAATAAAGTAAACTTCCTAGCACCATCTCATCGACATCTTTCTTATTTCCGTCTCGTTGCTTCCCATTTCTCCATAGTTTATTTTCACTTTAGACAACCTCCATTTCCTTTACATACGCACATTCTACCGATTTTCCTAATATTCTTTGGTTTAGAATATATCGTGCCCTTTTCTCAACCTGTTTGTTTTGGCACTTCCGGAGCTGGAGTACGCCGCGTCCTAGTTTTTCCGGTTCCGGTCTCCCACATCGTCCATCCCCATCTCATTTCTGAAAATTCATATGTGGGGTATTTCCCCTCTGATGACTGTTACCCTGGTTATTTCAAATAAAATTATAATTTTGGTTCCGTTCATGTTAATTATTGATTTCCACTTCCCTGTCGGATATTAGAATTCTGTGGCTTAAATTTTAATGCTGGCTCTAGTTTTTCAATTAAATCTAAAAATTCGCCAGTAGAATTAGTTGCACTGTGTTTCAGGTTCCACTGTAAAAGTTCTGGCAAACATATTTTGTGATTCGTAATATCTGTTAGAACTCCCAGTGATCAGTTTATATGCACTGATTTTGCCAACTCACATATTCAAAATTCCCGGGCGGAAACATCGCCGTTCCTGAAATTCATTCCGTTCTTCAGTCGCGTCGTTTTCGCCTCATTGCAGAATTTATTCGAAAAGCACTTTTAAAAATTTCGTAGGTCGCGAACGAATCGGTCATCAAATTTGTACAAGACTGAGCACCACCTTCCGTGTTTTAGCTATCTTAAGTAATGTCGCGTTTGACATTCCCTGCACGAAACCATCTCTGTAAGCTGCTAGAAAATGTATGGGACGGAATTTTTCGAAAATATTTAGAATTACCAGACTCATCCCACGGTACGTTAATTATTACAGCTTTTCCCACTGCTAGCCCGTGTACCCGTGGTCTAGGGGTGGGGAAGGCAGCGTGGAGGGTAAAAATCGTAGAGGGAGGCGAAGAGATGAATACACTAAACAAATTCAGAAGGATGTACGTTGCAGTAGTTACTGGGAGATGAAGCTTGCACAGGATAGAGTAGCATGGAGAGCTGCATCAAACCAGTCTCAGGACTGAAGACCACAACAACAACAACACTTCAAAGTAACGCACATCTTAATTTCAATCGGCAACCAACGTGCGACTGGATCTCAACCTGTCCCTTCTGACGATTTTATTTTGACTAAGTCCTGGTGACAGTTAGCTGTTAATATTTTCAACGTTAAACTGATTGTCAGTTATAAAGATCGCTCTGAAGGAATGTCTTAAAACATTAGTTATGAACACTTGTTGCAAGAGAACTCACTTGGCGAAACCACAAGTTCCTGCTAAAATACACCAACAATGACCCGGTCTTTCAAAAACAGCAACACAGCTTATTACAACAGGTTGTTCAGATTACGACTAATGACTGAGAAATGCAATTACAATCAATGAATTAAACCGGTCAACGTCTAAATCCAACCACAAACCCTCTTTTGTTTAACGGCAACTGTGTCTCAGTACAAATGTTATGGTTATATTTACGACCAGAAGATGATTAACTAGAATCTTAATGATCAGGTATAAACCAAACCACAACACCCGTGGTCTAGGGGTAGCGTCTTTGATTCATAATCAAAACGTCTTCGGTCCCGGGTTCGATCCCCGCCACTGCCTAAATTTTGATAAATAATCAGCAATGGCGGCCGAAGACTTCCGGCATAAGAAGTCAGCCTCATTCTGCCAACGGCCTTGTCAAAGAGGGCGTAGGAGCGGATAGAGGTTCAGGGCACTCTCTTGTCCTAGGGGTGGGAAATTGCACCTAAAGACGGAATAATCAGCAATGATCAACGACATGAGAATGCAGAAGGCAATGGAAACCACTGCATTAAAGACACGTAATGTGTATCCACAGGACATGTGGCCTGTAATTGCAGAAGTGTCATGATGATCTCTCCATTGGCAAAAGATTCCGGAATAGTCCCCCATTCGGAACTCCGGGAGGGGACTGCCAAGGGGGAGGTTACCATGAGAAAAAGATTGAATAATCAAAGAAAGGGTAACATTCTACGTGTCTGGGCGTGGAATGTCAGAAGCTTGAAAGTGATAGGGAAACTAGAAAATCTGAAAAGGGAAATGCAAAGGCTCAATCTAGATATGGTAGGGGTAAGTGAAGTGGAAGGAAGACAAGGATTTCTGGTCAGATGAGTATCGGGTAATATCAACAGCAGCAGAAAATGGTATAACAGGTGTAGGATTCGTTATGAATAGGAAGGTAGGGCAGAGGGTGTGTTTCTGTGAACAGTTCAGTGACCGGGTTGTTCTAATCAGAATCGACAGCAGACCAACACCGACAACGATAGTTCAGGTATACATGCCGACGTCGCAAGCTGAAGATGAACAGATAGAGAAAGTGTATGAGAATAATGCATTATGTAAAGGGGGACGAAAATGTAATAGTCATGGGCGACTGGAATGCAGTTGTAGGGGAAGGAGTAGAAGAAATGGTTAGAGGAGGATATGGGCTTGGGAGAAGGAATGAAAGAGGAGAAAGATTAATTGAGTTTTGTAACAAGTTTCAGCTAGTAATAGCGAATACCCTGTTCAAGAATCACAAGAGGAGGAGGTATACTTGGAAACGACGGGGAGATACGGGAAGATTTCAATTAGATTACATCATGGTCAGACAGAGATTCCGAAATCAGATACTGGATTGTAAGGCGTACTCAGAGCATATATAGACTCAGATCACAATATAGTAGTGATGAAGAGTAGGCTGAAGTTCAAGATATTAGTCAGGAAAAATCAATACGCAAAGAAGTGGGATACGGAAGTTCTAAGGAATGACGAGATACGTTTGAAGTTCTCTAACGCTATAGATACAGCAATAAGGAATACCGCAGTAGGCAGTACAGTTGAAGAGGAAAGGACGTCTCTAAAAAGGGCCATCAAAGAAGTTGGGAAGGAAAACATAGGTACAAAGAAGGTAGCTGTGAAGAAACCATGGGTAACAGAAGAAATACTTCAGTTGATTGATGAAAGGAGGAAGTACAAACATGTTCCGGGAAAATCAGGAATACAGAAATACAAGTCGCTGAGGAATGAAATAAATAGGAAGTGCAGGGAAGCTAAGACGAAATGGCTGCAGGGAAAATGTGAAGACATCGAAGAAGATATGATTGTCGGAAGGACAGACTCAGCATACAGGAAAGTCAAAGCAACCTTTGGTGACATTAAAAGCAACGGTGGTAACATCAAGAGTGCAACGGGAATTCCAGTGTTAAATGCAGAGGAGAGAGCAGATAGGTGGAAAGAATACATTGAAAGCCTCTATGAGGGTGAACATTTGTCTGATGTGATAGAAGAAGAAACAGGAGTCGATTTAGAGGAGATAGGGAATCCAGTATTAGAATCGGAATTTAAAAGAGCTTTGGAGGACTTCCCACGGTCAAATAAGGCAGAATGGATAGATAATATTCCATCAGAATTTCTAAAATCATTAGGGGAAGTGGCAACAAAACGACTATTCACGTTGGTGTGTAGAATATATGAGTCTGGCGACATACCATCTGACTTTCGGAAAAGCATCATCCACACAATTCCGAAAACGCTAGAGCTGAGAAGTGCGAGAATTATCGCACAATCAGCTTAGCAGCTCATGCATCGAAGCTGCGTACAAGAATAATATACAGAAGAATGGAAAAAAAATTGAGAATGCGCCAGGTGACGATCAGTTTGGCTTTAGGAAAAGTAAAGGCACGAGAGAGGCAATTCTGACGTTTCGGCTAATAATGGAAGCTAGGCTAAAGAAAAATCAGGACACGTTCATAGGATTTGTCGACCTGGAAAAAGCGTTCGACAATATGAAATGGTGCAAGCTGTTCGAATTCTGAAAAAAGTAGGGGTAAGCTATAGGGAGAGACGGGTCATATACAATAAGTACAACAACCAAGAGGGAATAATAAGAGTGGACGATCAAGAACGAAGTGCTCGTATTAAGAAGGGTGTAAGACAAGGCTGTATCCTTTCGCCCCTACTCTTCAATCTGTACGTCGAGGAAGCGATGATGGAAATAAAAGAAAGATTCAGGAGTGGAATTAAAATGCAAGGTGAAAGGATATCAATGATACGATTCGCTGATGACATTACTATCCTGAGTGAAAGTGAAGAAGAATTAAATGATCTGCTGAACGGAATGAACAGTCTAATGAGTACACAGTATGTTTTGAGAGTAAATCGGAGAAAGACGAAGGTAATGAGAAGTAGTAGAAATGAGATCAGCGACAAACTCAACATCAGGATTGATGGTCACGAAGTCAATGAAGTTAAGGAATTCTGCTACCTAGGCAGTAAAATAACCAATGAGGGACGGAGCAAGGAAGACATCAAAAACAGACTCGCTATGGGAAAAAAGGCATTTCTGGCCAAGAGAAGTCTACTAATATCAAATACCGGCCTTAATTTGAGGAAGAAATTTCTGAGGATGTACGTCTGGAGTACAGCATTGTATGGTAGTGAAACATGGACTGTGGGAAAACCGGAACAGAAGAGAATCGAAGCATTTGAGATGTGGTGCTATAGACGAATGTTGAAAATTAGGTGGACTGATAAGGTAAGGAATGAGGAGGTTCTACGCAGAATCGGAGAGGAAAGGAATATGTGGAAAACACTGATTAGGAGAAGGGACAGGATGATAGGACATCTTCTAAGACATGAGGGAATGCTTCCGTGGTAGTAGAGGGAGCTGTAGAGGGCAAAAACTGTAGAGGAAGACAGAGATTGGAATACGTCAAGCAAATAATTGAGGACGTAGGTTGCAAGTGAAACTCTGAGATGAAGAGGTTAGCACAGGAAAGGAATTCGTGGCGGGCCGCATCAAACCAGTCAGTAGACTGGTGAAAAAAAAACAAACCATTTAACTACTACTACTATGTGATCAAAAGTATCCAAATACCTCCAAAAACATACGTTCTTCATATTAGGTACATTTTGCTGCCACCTACTGCCAGGTAATTCATATCAGCGATCTCAGTAGTCATTAGACTCGTGAGAGAGCAGAATTGGGTGCTCCGCGCAACTCACGGACTTCGAAGGTGGTCAAGCGATTAGGTGTCACTTGTGTCATACGACTGTACGCGAGATTTCCACTCTCCTAAACATCCCTAGATCCACTGCTTCCGATGTGATACTGAAGTGGAAACGTGAAGGGACACGTACAACACAAAAGCGTACAGGCCGACACCGTCTGTTGACTAACAGAGACCGCCGACAGTTGAAGAGGGTCGTAATGTACAATAGGCAGACATCTATCTAGACTAACACACAGGAATTCCAAATTGCATCAGTATCCACCGCAAGTACTATGACAGATAGGCGGGAAGTGAGAAAACTTGGATTTCATGGACGAGCAGCTGTTCAATAAGCCACACATCATGCCGGTAAATGCCAAACGACGCCTCGCTTGGTGTAAGGTGCGTAAACATTGGACGATTGAACAGTGGAGAAACGTTTTGTTTAGTCACGAATCACGATACACAAGGTAGTAATCCGGTGGCATGGTGTAGTTATAGCGAAAGTCCGGTGAACGTCATCTGCCAACGTGTGTAGTGCCAACAGTAAAATTCGGAGGCGATGGTGTTATGGTGTGGTCGTGTTTTTCATGAAGGGGGCTTGCATCCCTTGTTGTTTTGCGTGGCACTGTCACATCACAGGCCTATATTAATGCTTTAAGCACCTTCTTGCTACCCACTGTTGAAGAGCAATTAGGGAATGGCGATTGCATCTTTCAGCACGATCGAGCACCTGTTCATAATGCACGGTCTGTGGCGGAGTGGTTATAAGACAATAACATCCCTGGAATAGACTGGCCTGCACAGAGTCCTAAAGTGAAACCTATAGAACACCTTTCAGATGTTTTGGAACGCCGACTTCGCTCCGGGACTCACCGACCAACATCGATACCTCTCCTCAGTGCAGCACTCCGTGAAGAATGGGATGCCATTCCCCCAAGAAACCTTCCAGCGCCTGATTGGACGTATGCCTGCGAGAGTGGAAGCTGTCATCAAGGCTAAGGGTGGGCCAACACCATTATTACCGTTGGAGGACGCCATGAACTTGTAAGTCATTTTCAGCCAGGTGTTCGGATACGTTTGATCGCGCTGTGTACTTCTTTAATATGCTGCTCACGTTGGATAGCATTGTCATGAATTATCACTTCTACCAGTAGTTTAGTACCTGGAATCTCTTAGATACATTCTGATAGTTATCCCGACAACCAGTTAACCGCCTGACTGATCTCTTTCTCAGGGGTACACTGACTGCGTTCAGCCATCCACACCGCCATCTTTTCTATTTTAGACTCTAAGGATTTTTCAACCGAACCTATCCCACCGTTCACACGTCCAACATCATTCGAAATCTGGTCCACTTCTGCTTTGATATCATCCAGCTTATCCTCAAGTATCCTCTCAATAATATCATTTTTAGCTTTTTCGACTTCTGGTTTAACACTTGTAATGGCTCTCAACAATATTTCCATATGGTCTGAAAAATTATTTTCCCTTTCAGAATTCGGCCTGTGCGGTCGACTAACATGTCCCTATCCGCATACTCTAGGTGACTGTTTAACCTCATTACTCTCTCTCCCTCTGCTGTGCTGTTAACGCCGAAGGTGAGCTTCTGGCGCCCTTGAAGCCGATGCCGGTGGCGAGGGTGAAGTTGTCGGAGTTGGTGGCGTGGCCCAGCGCAGCTGCAGCCGCTGCCGTAGTCTGCTCCGCTGACTGCGCTCCCGCTGCTGGTTGCCGAAGACTCGAACACGCCTTGCGTTGTCTTCTTCTTCCTTCTAGCGATTCCTCCACGTCTGTTTTCCCCCAGGGCTAACTTCTACTACGCATTCGTCCGTACGGAAGTACGGCAAGATCTAAGCACGAAACCCCCATGCAAAACTACCTACAATGCTTTTGAGATCTAGGTCACAAACATTCACTTGCGGATACAAAAACGGATTGAACTTAAATCCACATCCCAGAGGAGCAAAACCCCATTAGCGACTCACCTAGTTTCTTACTCTTCCTAAACACTCAGTAGTGTGAGTTAGCGATAACAATCCGTATTGCGGCTATATAGGGCTCTAATTGAAAACGTGGCTCACTAATGTCATATACATTTACTTTATGCGCATTACTTAAGATATTTAAATAATATGTGTTAAATTTTGAGCTTACGGTCTAATAAAGGAAGTACAGAGTAGTTACACGAATTAATTAATAATAATAAACTGCTAAAGCTATGATCAGAAATCATAAAACTGTGTAATATTTGCAAATTAATGTAGCCGGTGCCACGATATTAAAGTTGCACATTTCAGACAATTTATTCAGAAATAACGTTCTTCAGAAATGTTGATCCTATAAAATATACTTAATCAAAGTTAGAATACTAAAAATTAAACAGCAGTTCATATCGAGCAGAACATAGCTCTAATGATCGTGAAGTCCACAGTAGTCTAACTATGAATTGTTAATTCCAAAGTTTCAAGTCCCACTCCCAGTTGAATTTTAATAATTGTAAGACTGCATCTCAGTGCCCCAGAAAAGATGTCCGAGAAAACTTCCCTGACACATGAAGTACATTATCCAGCCAAATACCGAAGATTACAGCTTCATTATATCATGAACAGGCGGAGATTCCGAAATCAGGTATTGGACTGTAAGGCGTATCCAGGAGCAGATATAAACTAAGATTACAATTTAGTAGTGATGACCTGTAGGCTGAAGTTTAAGACACCAGTCAGGAATAATCAACGCACAAGGAAATGGAATATAGAAGTACCAATAAATGGATAGATACTCTTGTAGTTCTCTAAAGGCTATAGATACTGCAATAAGGAACAGCTCAGTAGGCATTTCAGTTGACGAGGAATGAATATCTCTAAAAATGGCAATCAAAGAAGTTGGAAAGATAAACATATATACAAAGAAGTTAATTGCGAAGAAACCATCGCTAATAGAAGAAATAGTTCAGTTGATCCATGAAAGGAGGAAGTACAAAAATATTCAGGGTAAATTCAGAAATGTAGAAATGCAGGTTGCTTAGGAATGAAATAAATAGGACGTGCAGGGAAGCTAAGGCGAAATGGCTGCATGAAAAATGTGAAGAAATCGAAGCAGAAATGATTGTAGGAAGAACTGATTCATGATATAGAAACGTCAAAATAACAATAGGTGAAATTAAAAGCAAGGGTGGTAACATTAAGAGTGCAATGGGAATTTCACTATTAAACTCAGAGGAGAGAGCAGATATGTGGTAAGAGTACATTCTATCCGTATGAGGGAGAAGACTATCTAAAGTGATAGAGAATGAAACAAGAATATAAAAGAGTTAGGGTACTGGAACCCCAAAGTAAAGGAACGTTAAAAGACTTAAAATCAAATAAGGCAGAAGGGATACATTACATTCCATCAGAATTTCTAAAATAGGTGGGTGAAGTGTCCACAAAACGATTATTCACGTTGCCGTGTAGAATGTATTAGTCTCGCGATATACCACCTGCCTTCCGGAAAAATATCATAGACACAATGCCAATGACTGCAAGAGCTACAAGTGGAAGGATTATCGCACAATCAGTTCAACACCTCATGCCTCCAAGCTGCTGAGGAGAATAGTACAGAGAAGAGTGGCCAAGAAAACTGAGGATGTATTAGATGACGATCAGTTTGGATTTAGAAAAGGTAAATGCACCAGAGAGGCATTTCTGACGTTGGGGCTGATAATGGAAGCAAGACTAAGTAAAAATCAAGACACGTTCACAAGATTTGTCGACCTGGAAACAGGGTTCAACAATGTCAAATGGTTCAAGATGTTCGATATTCTGAAGAAAGTGGGCTAAGCTATAAGGAGAGACGCATAGGAACAAAGAGGGAATAAAAAGAGCGGAAGACCAAGAACGGAGGCTCGGATTAAAAAGGCTGTAAGAGAGGGATGTACTCTTGGCCCTACTGTTCAATCTATACATCGAATCAGCGACGATGGAAATAAAAGAAAGGTTCAAGAGTGGAATTAAAATTCAAGGTGAAAGAATATCAATGATAAGATTCGCTGATAACATTGCTATCCTCAGTGAAAGTGAAGAATTACAAAATGTGCTGAGTGGAATGGTCCAATGAGAACAGAATATGGGTTGAGAGTAAACCGAAAACAAGCGAAAGTAATGATAAGAAGCAGAAATGAGACCAGCGGGAAATTTAACATTAGGATTAATTGTCACGAAGTAGATGAAGTTAAGGAATTATGCTACCTAGGCTGCAAAAACATGACTGACGGCGCAAGGAGAACATCAAAGCAGACTAGCGTTGGCAAAAGGGCATTCCTGGTCAAGGGAAGTCTACTAGTATGGAAAATAGGCCTTAATTTGAGGAAGAAATTTCTGAGACTGTATGTTTGGAGCACAGCATTGTATGGTAGTGTGGCATGCACTGTGGGAAAACCGGAACAGAAGAGAATCTAAAGATTGAAGATGTGGTGCTACATAAGTGTATTAAGAGAGGAACTCGTGGCGGGATGCATCAAACCATTTAGAAGACTGATGAGCCAAAAATAATGGCGTCCTATGGCACGGCATGAAAGTAAATATTTTGCTAGCGTCTCCTCAGATGCCCTGTACAGAAGCCTTCATCTCTCTTCTGCCTTCTGCCCTAACATCATTCTCCAGCGACCTACCGCTCCTGCCTATGAGGACTTGAGATAACCCCACCAGAAGCACTACATTCTCACAATGTCACAAAGTGCACAAAATGGACCACCATTTTAATGCTAAAAATCCAACAAATCTAACATATATTTTAAATAGCAGCTTACGAGCGCACAATATTCTTCAAATCAAAGCTTCGAATTAAATAAATACATTTGAATCTAGTGCACACCCGTTATAATAAAACAACAACAATTACGTCACAAGGAATGAAATAATCAAAAGAAAATATTCCATATTGATTCCTTTAGTTGTGGAGGATTCTTCTGGTTCTACACTTTAATAATAAAGTACTTAAAACTAATCAATTTACAGGTAGTGAAGAATTTATTGCAATTTTGCTTGTTACGACAATAACTACAGTGCTATGCTGTTATCAGAGATCTGGTTGATTCAATTTACGATCTCATTTAATATGTAATATTTGAAGTGTTTGTAGAAATATTGTTAGTTTGCTGTAATTTCTAACTTCTAAGTTTTTATTGCCGTTTCATTAGTTGCATCACCATGCGGTGTTTCTTTTTGTGTACTTGAGCTTTCTCTACTATTTTCTAATCGTTACAGATTCTAAACGTATTTAAGAAGATCGGCTTTTGTAAATCTTTAATTATTGCCTGTAGCAGATACACTCTCTTGCGAACAGGCGAGCTGCTGGCACCTCTTCTCGGCTATTACAATAAAACACGCTAAGTGCCGCTGTCAATACTAATTTTGTTCAATCGATCTTTACAGCACAGCTCTCACCACCAGCTCTCAGCCCAAAGCACCCCCATCCAGAACACCACTTAAGTCGACTTAAAAAAAAATTTCATCAGCCTGGGGTTTACCCAGCATAAGTTTCAAGTTATATGTTACGGTGTACGAAGTAATGTTCGCCATGGTCATTGGGAATGGAAATTCGCATAATGAAATCGTCTCTTAAGATTCTGATGCGATACCTGACGCCTCATAGCCTTCTTGAGAGCCAAATTCAGTTCTGGACTCAGCCTATGGCTCCTTTGTCTCGAGAGTCGTACATGTCAATCATCCTGTGCAGCTGGCGAACGTGGAGAGCCTGTGCAGTATTAGTATTCAATATTACCTGTCTGCTGGAGACAATTCCATGTCGGCATATCACTTTGACTTTTGTGTACATGTCGAGCAACTTCCCTGTGTGATAAGCCTTCTGCACAAAAGATGATGATACGGCGTCAGCATAGGTTGTAATTGTTCTCCATGGTAGGATAGGTGTACATTTTTCCATTCCACAGATGATTCTAATGCGTCCTTAATGGTTATCTTGAACTAAAATGCTGTGATCAATTCCATTGTGGGTTTTCACTCGTAGGTGGGGCTCATGGTAATGTGCGTACATTAGCAAAAACAACGTCAGGGCTAATATTCTGATTAGTACAGGATCAGTCACAAGAGTAGCAAAACTGCTCGACATATCGAGGTGATGCAACGCTTTTTTATGAGTGTGTATGATCATTTGTTGTTTTAATTGTACTCTCACAATAAAAATCTCTAGCAGATATGGATTTTTCAGTTGTGATGTTGCTTAATAATATGTACAATGAAGTGTTGCTCTGTGTCGCTGTATGTCACATGACAAAAAAATCATTCACATTTCATGATTATTTCATTGCTTCGCCCATTGCACAAACCGTAGTTTCAAAGTAATTCTTGCCCTGGCTTGATATCATTTCGCTTTAGATGTTTATTATTCAACAATTTCTTCTGATTATTTCCCTTTAGATGTTTGTCATTGAACAACATCCTCTGTTTTCCTATGTCAGTTGCTACTGTTTATCCATTATATTTGTATTTTTACTGAGAAGTTTATTCTAGTTCAAAACTATGAAATTACTATATAGTTGAAAAGGTGATCGTTGCACCATCACAGATAGTTAAGGCACCAGGCGTTTGATTTTATACGTCTGCTCTTTTTATGTTTCTCTTTGCACATGGTAGTGCAGCTTCAGACAACAGGAATTTCACAGATCAATTAGTTTCACTGCACCATACACTCCACACAGACTGATTAATTCCAGAAACTTCGACATTTTCTCTGCTGCGATTTATACTCCGATCAGTTAAACTTGAAAACTTTAGTGGAGACGGTAAAAGTAGGGAAAGAAGTTTGAGCAATTAAAAACTTTGAGTCGGTTAGTGACATGGGTTGGAATTGTTTATTTCATAAGAACTTTTTCTAGAAGATGTCAAGTTTCAGTTTTCTGTCCCTTATACACTATTAATCAGCCCGGAAGTTTAGGAACCAAGGATCCTCCACGAATTTTACTACTCTCCATATGCTACATAGGTATATCAGCGAAAGTATGATAATTATAAAATGTTCAAATGTGTGTGAATTCCTAAGTGACCAAATTGCTCAGGCCATCGGTCCCTAGACTTACACCCTACTTAAACTAACTTACGCTAAGAACAACACTCACACCTATGTCCGAGAGTGGATTCGAACCTCCGTCGGGAGGGGCCGCTCAATCCGTGACATGGCGCTTCAAACCACGCTGCCACTCCGCGCGGTGATAGTTATATGGCTTTTAAAATTAGTTCGTACTTAAAAACTGATAGTCTGATGACGAATGCTTTATCACATTCTACTGAAAGTGGCAAGAAATACGCGTCTGGTACTTTACACGACAGAAGTCCACTGTACTCTACACGACTGAAGTCCACTACTTACTGATTACTAGGAGCATTCCTAGCGATCAGTAAGTAGTGGATTTCAGTCATGCCAAGTACCAAATGCACTACTTATACTATCCCAGACACTGAGGTAGTTGTTATACCCCTTACTCAAATGCAGTGCCTACATTGACTACAATTGTTTTTATCCGTAAATTATGCCGTTCTTTAATAAGACTTATATAATAAATCACGCAGATTAATCCGACAGCATATTTTTTTAATTGGAGATATTTCGATATTAATTTAGAGTTAATCTCATCTTTGATATCAGTGCACATGAATGCAGTCGACTCATCTGACCATTACAGGAGTGTACTATTACAAATTTAATTTCTGTTATTGTTATTAAAAGCATATGAGTAATCTCCTGAGTTGATAAATAAATTATACTCCTTTGGGAGTTGTTTTTTTTTTTTTTTTTTTTTTTTTGAATCATCAGCCGTCTGACTGGTTTGATATGGATCGCCACGAATCTCTCCCATGTGCCAACCTCTTAACCCCTTCATCTTACAGTAGCACTTGCAACCCACGTACTCCATTATTCGTTGGATGTATTCCAATCTCTGTCTTCCTCTACACTTTTTGCCCTCTGCAGCTCCCTCTAGTACCATTCCCTGATGTCATAACAGATGTCCTATCATCCTGTCCCTTCCCCTTGTCAGTGGGTTCCACCTAATTTTCAGTATCATTCTGTAGCACCACAGCTCAAATGCTTCGATTCTTTTCTGTTCTGGTTGTCCCACAGTCCATGTTTAACTACCACATAACGCTGTGCTGCAAACGCACGGTACATTCTCAGGAATTTATACATCAAATTAAGGCCTATGTTAGATACTAACATACTTCTCTTGTCGAGGAATACCATTTTTACGAGTGCTAGTCTGCTTTTGATGTCCTCCTTCCTCCGTCCGTCATTGGTTATTTTGCTGGCTAAGTAGTGGATTTCCTTAATTTCATGTATTTCGTGACCAATGTTAAGTTTCTCGCTTTTTTCATTTCTGCTACTTCTCATTACTTTCGTCTTTCTTCGATTTACGCTCACTCCATGTTTTTTGTCCATTAGAGCGTTAATTGCATTCAGCAGATTATGTGATTATTCTTCACTTTCACTCAGGATAGCATTGTAATCGGTGAATCGTATCATTGATATCCTTTCACCTTGAATTTTAGTTCCACTCATGAGCCTTTGTTTTATTTCCATCATTACTTCCTCGATGTACAGATAGAACAGTAGGGGCGAAAGATTACATCCCTATCTTACATCCTTTTTAATCCGAACTCTTAGTTCTTGGTCGTCCACTCATATTATTTCCTCTTGGCTCTTGAACATGTTTTATATTACCCTCCTCTCCCTATAGCTAACCCGTATTTTTCTCAGGATGCCGAATATCTTGCACCGTTTTACATTGTCTAACGCTTTATCTAGGTTGACAAATCCTTAGAACGTGGCTTGATTTTCCTTTAGTCTTGCTTTCATTATCAACCGTTATGTCTGAGTTGCCTCTCTGGCGCCTTTACCTTTTCTAAAGCCAAATTGATCGTTCTCTACCACATCATCAATTTTCTCTTCCATTCTTCGGTATATTATTCCTGTCAACAACTTAGATGCATTAGCTGTTACGCTGGTTATGCGATAATTATGGCACTTGGCAGCTCTTGCAGGCTTCGGAATTACGTGGATGATACTTTTCCGAAAGTCAGATAGTATGACGCTAGACTTAGGTTCGCTGCACTCACTATTTATTTCATTCTTCAGAGACTTGTATTTCTGTATCTCTGAATTTCCCTGAACATTTTTGTACTTGCTTTTTTCATCGATCAACTGACGTACTTCTTCTGTTACCCATGGTTTCTTTAGAGTTATCTTCTTTGTACCTACGTTTTTCTTTCCAACTTCAGTGACAGCCCATTTTAGTGATTTCCATTTCTCTTCAGCTGTACTGCCTACTGAGCTATTTCTCATTACTGTATCTACAGCCTTAGAAAACTTCAAGCGTATTTCGTCATTCCTTAGTACTTCCGTATCCCATTTCTTTGCATATTGACTGTACCTGACCAATCTTTTAAACTTCAGCCTGCTCTTCATCACTACTACATCGTCATCTGAATCTATATCTGCTCCTGGGTAAGCCTTACAATCCGGTATCTGATTTCGAACCTTTGACTATGACGTAATCTAATTGAAATCTTCCCGTATCACCCGGCCTCTTCCAAATATACCTCCTCTTCTTGTGATTCTTGAACAGAGTATATGCTATTACTAGAGCAAATCTGTTACATAACTCAATTAATCTTTTTCCAGTCTCTTTTCTTGTTCCGAACACCTATTCTCCTGTAACCTCTTCTTCTACTCCTTCCCCCGCAACTACATTCCTGTTCCCCATGACTATTAGATTTTCATCTCCTTTTACGTACTGCATTAGCTTTTCAATCTCCTCTCTTGGTTTGCTGTCGATTCTGATCAGAACGCCCTATCACTGAACTATCATAGGTTTCGAATTATTCAAGAAAATATACAAAAGCGTCTTTCAAGAGCTCCACCACACCTATGCTCGTCCGTCACCAGCAAGGATTTCTAATATGTTGTTTGTTGTACTCTGTCCTACCACTGTAAATAATTTCTGATTGCACAAACGAATGCCGACATACGACCTTCTTTGCTCTCTGTTCATTGGATTATTATAGCATCTGTATCGTTGGATATTTCGTTAAGATTATTAATTTAGTCGTGGCCCTGAGGGTAATGAAAGAAAAAGGAATTTGTGAACATTACCCTAAAACTAATTACGTTGTCAATTCAATCTCAACTTAACCGTTTCAACCGTAATAGCGATGCAGTTCATTTAAGGCTGGTAAAATACAGAAATTTGCTAGGTAAAATTTATACGAACTTCAATTTTACTAGAATGAGATTTTCACTCTGCAGCGGAGTGTGCGCTGATATGAAACTTCCTGGCAGATTAAAACTGTGTGCCCGACCGAGACTCGAACTCGGGACCTTTGCCTTTCGCGGGCAAGTGCTCTACCATCAGAGCTACCGAAGCAAGACTCACGCCCGGTACTCACTGCTTTACTTCTGCCAGTATCTCGTCTCCTGCATTCCAAACTTTACAGAAGCTCTCCTGAGAACCTTGCAGAACTAGCACTCATGAAAGAAAGGATATTGCGGAGACATGGCTTAGCCAAAGCCTGGGGAACGTTTCCAGAATGAGATTTTCACTCTGCAGCAGAGTGTGCGCTGATATGAAACTTCCTGGCGGATTAAAACTGTGTGCCCGACCGAGACTTGAACTCGGGACCTTTGCCTTTCGCGGACAAGTGCTCTACCATCTTTTTTTTTTTTTTTTTTTTTTACAAAATATAACATCCTTTTTTGTTTCTTTTTTTGTAATAATTTGTATTGAAGAAACTAAAAGTACATATATATTCACTATGCAAGAGTTCTTCAAGGTACCATTCCATTTAAACGTATACAAATAACTGTTAGTTAAGCAAAAAAAAATAAATACATTAAAAAGAAAAAAACATTAAATACAACAAAGTATAACATATTCTGTCTTTTTGCTGTTTGTTTAATTATTTTATTATTATTATTATTTTTTTTTTTTTTTGGTCGATGCATGGGAACGTGGATAAGGGTGTTTCATCATGTGACAGGTATGCATGGTACACCCCAACTTTGAGGGGGGTCAATGAAGACGCTGCGGAGATAACCGGCAAAAGTTTGTCGGTAAGATGGTTTTCGGGTGAGTGTGCTATGCGAGGTCACAACTTTGTACCAGAAGTCAAGGACTGTATGCGGACCATTTTGAAAGAGGTATTCTAAAGCCAGTCCTCGAAACCAGATGAGAGTATGGTGCTTAGCAAGAGGGTAGTGAAATGTCTGGGGCAACAACAGGAAATCCGGGGTTACCGTCGTTGGCGGGGCACGGAGGTAAAAGCCCACGATTCGTTGGATGAGGAGCCATACGTTTTGTTTCAGGGGGCACGTAAGACGGTGCTCGTCGGTGTCTTCGAGCTGACAGTCAGGGCAGAGTGGGGAGGTGGCCAGTCCCATGCGATAAAGTCGACTGTTAGTCGGGAACTTTCAATAAACTAAAACATACCAGAGTGCAGACACAGACGACGGTAAAAAGGGTGCATGCACACACCCCCAAACTGTGCGCCAGTTAATGTCAGGATGCCGTAGCACCATGGGGTCGCAAGGGTTGGACAGCATAAACAAACGATAATAATCTTTTGTACGGGGAGGAAGGGCGACTGGAAGATCGGCCCGAACGTAGCTGAGTTCTATGAAACAATTGGCGACATGGTACAATAATGGAGAAACAGGTGCCACATTGATCGGTGGATCGAGAGAAGCTGGTCGGAGGATATCTTACAGACTACGTGTTAAGGACGGAACCGTCCCCTGCCAGTGCCGCAACAGAGTGTGGACAAAGAGTGCAGAAGATCGTGCCCGCACGTTGACGAGTCTGAGGCCACCTTTTGCAGGAGGCAATGTTAAAGTGCTGTAGCGGACTTTGAAAAGTGCCCCTGCTGACACGAAATATCCAAAGGCTGATTGGTTGCGGCGGCCAAGGAGTAACGGCATTGGGAGGATCTGGGCGACGTGTACCAGTTTAGGGGCTACATACATGTTGACATAGGACACACGTTGGAGTAGGTTTAAGTTACGGTGCACTTGACCGCGGACATGGTGCCGAATCGACTGCAAAAGCCGCCGGTATGCCAGGGCCACTGTGCGGTGTGTGGAGCTCGTAAATTCGATACCCAAGTAACGAAGGGTGGTACTGACTGGGAGTGGGTTCGGCACCATAGCCGGGAGGCTGCGCCCAATGTGCATCATAGTCGATTTACGGACATTAAGAATGCTACCAGAAAGTTGTCCATACTGGTGGATCCATTGGATGGCGTCATTGAGTTCCGTGGAGGAGCAGGTGAGAAAGAGGAGATCGTCCGCATAAGCCCTACAGTGAAAAGTGTAGTCACGCAAAGTGAGGCCCTGCAGTCTAGAGGTAAGTCCAGTGATGAGGGCCTCAAGTGCAATGGCATATAGTAAAGTAGACATAGGGCATCCTTGACGTACAGAGCGGCGTATAGGAATCGGTCCTACAAGCCTCCCATTGACTTGTACCATCGAGACGGCGGGAAGTAGTAACCGGCGAATGGCATCGACAAAAAGTAATGGGAACCCCATACATGTCGCCACCATGAGGAGGAATGGGTGCCGAACGCGATCAAAGGCACTCGTGAAATCGACGGATTCCAGTGCTGCACGAAGGCGACAAACCGACGCCAGTGCAATGAGGTCACGGCATTCTCCTAGGGCTGTTTGTAAGGTGGCCCCACAACCACGTGCAGTCTGTTCAGGTGAAAGGACCATAGGTAAGACGGTGCGCATGCGCGCTGCTAAGAGGCGTGCATAGATTTTATAGTCTGCATTCAGGAGTGTAAGGGGCGATATGCAGAGACATGAGACCCTCCCTTCGGTTTAGGCACAGGTAGAAGAATGCCAGTGACGAATTCAGGTGGAATTGGGAAGGATGGAGTAAAGAGTTCCTGAATCATTTCCATCCAGCGAGGAAGCTTCAACGTGGTGAACGCCCGGTAAAACTCCACTGGGAGACCATCTGGTCCTGGTGATTTGTTCTTGGCCCCTCTGTTGATCGCATCTACTACCTCTTCTGCGGTGATTGCAGACATCATGGACGTTGACTCCGCTACGGTGAGTGTCCGGTCAGGGGAAGGACGGAGATCATCAGGAATGGGCGTCGCCATCTGTTCATCATCATAAAATTGGCGATAATGTTCAGCAAAGGCAGACACCACCGCCGCCTGTGTTGTGTGGTGAACACCATCGGAGGTCGTGATGTGGGAGACGAAGAGTCGACGTCGACGACTGTGGTCGGATGCGGCATGGATTGTGGATGGGGTTTCGTCGTGGAGGAGGTCTTGTCGTCGGGAACGCACCACGACACCATGCAGTCGTGCACGTTGAAGAGAGAGGAGACGAGCTTTGGTACGTTGTCGTTCCCTATGGGTGTCAGGTGATGGAGGGAGTGCATCGAGCTCACGGAGGACGGCGTAGTAAAAATTTGTGGTGTCTCGATGCCATGCTGCTGCTTCCTTGCCACATTGTATGAAGGCCTTTCTGATCGCAGGTTTGGCACATTTGAGCCACCAATGGAACGTGGATGTGTACTGCGGAAGGCGTCTTTCGCAAGACGCCCACGTAGTGGCAATACATTGTCGGCAGTGTGGGTCATTAAGGAGGAAGGTATTAAGCTTCCAGTAATCTCTGCTGCACCACACTGACTGAGGTGGCAGAGCCAGGGAGCAAATGACGGCGCAGTGGTCCGAGAATGCAAGGGGCCACCGTTCAGCTTGGGCGACGTCATTGCCAAGGTGGGCAGAGACATATAACCGGTCCAGTCTGCTCGCAGAATGTGCTGTATAATGGGTGAAACCGGGGGTATTGCCATGAATTTTCTCCCAAACGTCCACTAGGTGAAAATCTTCGATTAAGGTGAGAAGCGCCGGGCATGGCGAATAACCAGGCATTTGGTCCTGCGGATGGAGGACACAGTTGAAATCGCCTCCCATGATAAGGCGATCATAGCGTCCAGAAAACAGGGGCGCCACGTCATGTCCGAAGAAAGTGGACCGCTGCCGACGGTTCGTGGAGCCAGACGGAGCGTAGATACTGATGACGCGCGTGTCGAAGATGGTAACAGCCATGCCTCTTCCACAGGGAAGGATTGTCGTGTCCTTGAGTGGGATTCCTTCGCGTATGTAGAAAGCCACTCCACGCCCTGATTGATCACATGTGGACGTGTATGAGTCGTAGCCGTAGACTGGTGGTAGTGTGGCAACGCGTACTTCCTGAAGAAGGGCGACGTCGACGTCAGAGGCCCGAAGCATGTCACATAGGAGTTGCAGCTTGGGTACAGTGCCGATCATGTTGATGTTCAGCGTGGCAAACCGATACGTTTGTTTCAGTGGTGGTGGACGCGCATCTACCATCACCAAGGCAAGTAAGAGGAGGGCACCGACTGGAAGTCCCGTCCCATCAGGTGCAGGGCCTCGCTTTTGATGTTAACAGGCAGCCTTGTCTGGCGGAGGCAACTCATCCGGAGGAGGGGGCGTATCTTCCTCAATCTCGTCTGCCCATGCTCCTATGCCATGGGTCCGTCCAATGTCCATGGGAATTGCGTCGTGGTGAGAGAGATCTGGAGTTGTCGGCGGGGAGACAGGCGTCTCAACCGGCGCACCGATCGTTACATTGTGCGTGGCGACCTCCATAGAGGTCCCGTCCTGCGAAATGTCTTGATCATCGTGAAAGTTGTCCGCCGACCTCTTCATGGAAATGTCGGTTGGTTGGGTGTCGTCTTCGTCGTCGCGGGTGGCGACGCTTTGAGAGCCCGTGGGTGAACGGCGACGGCGTTTGCGCCTACGTGGCGAGCGTTGTTTGCGCACGTGTTCCTCAGTGTCGGACGACGGCAAGGAAGAGCGTCGACCTGGTTCGAATGCGTCGGTGGGTACAACGAAATTGTCAAACAGGTGTTGTGAAGAAGTACTGTTCTCCTCAGCGTCCGGTGCAGGAGCCTGTTCGGCGGCAAGGTTGTCAGGTGGGACGTCCGCACCGTCCATAGGTGACTGGGACGGTGGGACGTGACGATCGGAAGGAACGGGCGACGGACTGGACGAAACTGTAGACGTGGCAAGAGCCGCTGCGTAAGTGACAGGTAGGGCAGTCATAGTGGGTGTGACGGACGCTTCCGACAACGGGAGCTGCGCGACACGTCGTTGAATGCATTCAGACCGTAGGTGACCTTCTTTCCCGCAACCGGAACAGGTTCGAGGTTGGCCGTCGTACATTATAATGGCACGGCAGCCTCCGATACGTAGATAAGAAGGCACGTGTTTCTGCAACTCGATGCGGACCTGTCTAACACCGTTTAAAACGGGATAGGTCTGAAATTGTACCCATCGTTCGGCAACATGTTCCAGAACGTTGCCATAGGGACGGAGCGCCTCGATGACGACGTCTGCAGGTAGTTCGAACGGCAGTTCGAATATCCTTATCGTCCGTGTGCCGAGGCCTGCGTGATCGACGGTAACGGGTCCGACGTTGCCGTCGGAATGGCAGAAGCGCAGTCCACGTTTTGCCTCTTGAAGCACCTTGTCGCACGCCGCATCGTTGATCATTTTGACGTAGACGGTACTGCTAACTATCGACAAGTGGATACCAATTAGATCCGTTGGTGGTATCTTAACTTCGTCGCGAATAAATCGTTCTACCTCCAGGGCCTTGGGTCGGGCAAAGTCGGAACAAAAGTTGAAACGTAATGTCTTCTTCCGATAGTTGTGCGCCATGGTGGTCTAGAAGGGAAAACGGCACTTACAGCGGCCGAAGTAAACACAAACACACCGTGCGCGCCTCGCCCGCAGCGCTCTGGCGCGTGACCGCCTCGCAGCACTGCCAGCGGCAGACTGTTTGGAATGTAGTAGACCAGATACTGGCAGAAGTAAAGCTGTGAGTACCGGGCGTGAGTCGTGCTTTGGTAACTCAGATGGTAGAGCACTTGCCCGCGAAAGGCAAAGGTCCCGAGTTCGAGTCTCGTTCGGGCACACAGGTTTAATCTGCCAGGAAGTTTCATATCAGCGCACACTCCGCTGCAGAGTGAAAATCTCATTCTGGAAACGTTCCCAGCCTTTGGCTAAGCAATGTCTCCGCAATATCCTTTCTTTCAGGGGTGCTAGTTCTGCAAGGTTCGCAGGAGGGCTTCTGTAAAGTTTGGAATGTAGGAGACGAAATAGTGGCAGAAGTAAAGCTGTGAGTACCAGGCATGAGTCGTGCTTCGGTAGCTCACAGTCTGCCTTCGGCGGTGCTACGGCACGGACGTCTGTTTACGTCCCTGGCGGAGAAGTTTGCGCTCGAGCAGTTGTTTACCTTTTCGGCGTACTCGCGCGTTTAGACGACTCGATATAGAAGAGCACATGCATACCGAAAGTCGACTCTCAAGATTACTTTTTCGAATGAATATGCGAGACCGAAAGCCTACGAAATACAAAGGTTCCTACGAGACGAAGTTAAACTTGACTACAACGAACTTATCGGAATCCACCTCTCCATAGTGAGCAGTGTCGTTTGCGTCAAGCTGATTAACGATGCAGTAAGTGACAGAATCATTCGAGATACTAAACATGGACTCAAATTTCGTCACTCTGATGGACATGTTGGAGAAATAACTATTGATCATGCAGGACTGGGCTTACGACACATACGCATTTTCCAACTTCCCTTCGAGGTTCCGTTTGACTTGGTCGTTGACGCCTTACGCCCATATGGAAGAGTGCTTAGCCACGTCGAGGAAAAATGGTCCAACTACACGACTTACCCCGTTCTCAATGGGGTGCGTCAAATCAGAATAGAACTGACACTACATGTACCCTCGTACTTGTTCATCGGCGGATGCAGAGCTATAGTCATCTACGATGGACAACCCAAAACATGCTCAGGCTGTGGGAAAGAGGGCCACGTGCGTTCCGAATGTATGCAGCGGAGGATAGTGCAAGTTCCAAATGGCGAACCCGTACCTACGTCCACGTTGACGCCACTGCCACTAACGTATGCGGACGCATTTCGAACAGATCCCATCCCGAAGAATGACCAGTTACAGAATCCTGACTGTTTACGGCAACCGACTGCAGCAGAGACCGCCTCCAGTGACGAAACGACGCACACTTCTGCCGCTCCGGCGCCGACGACGCCCTTAACCGAGCGGAAAGGATCGGTAGGAGGTATGGAAATTGATCCTGCGGTTGTGCCGACAGCTGCTTTCGTCCCTGAGCACCGGGAGTCACTTCCGCACTCGGATATGGAGGCGCACACGCGCAAACAACGATCGCCGTAGCGCCACAAGAAACGACGGCTAGCGCCGTCGGATACCGGCTTACTGCAGTCCACGGCAGACGAACTTGGGTGTAACGGTGATAGAGTGCATTCGGATGCGCAACGGGAGGTTCTAACCCCCACACAGCAGTACGACGCGAATCACGCTAGACAGGGGTTGAATACAGACACACCGGACGGAAAGCCGACGGAAGGAGTCCCTCCACCCACCGCCTTCGGTCAGCCCGGCCGGAGAGACGCGACGGGATCTGGACCTCCAGCACAGGAACTGGGCCGACGAATCCGATACTGACCCACACACCGTCGACGCACCCGCAATGGCGAGTGCTGCGTCCACCGGATGTTAACCGCGCAGAAGATGCAGACTGACGCACAGACAGCAGGTCACCGGGCAGCAGCACGCAAATTAACATAAGCGTTCCTGTGCGCTTTACGCACTGAGGAACAGCGGCAGGCATATCAAACAGCCTCTATTAATATTAATACGATCAGAGCGCCTGTAAAATTGCAATTATTACGAGACATGTTGCATGCGTCAGACGTCGACATCGTTTTGCTGCAGGAAGTATGTGTTGAGAGCTTCCCCGACCTCTATGAGTACGATACGTACATTACACCTACTACCGACGGCGGCAGCGGAACAGTGCTACTTCTACGTAGTGGCATAGTAGCCGAGGACGTGGTGTACCTGCCGTCGCGCGAGGACTGGCGCTCACAGTGCTGGGAGTACGGGTCGTTAACATTTACGCACCGTCGGGGTCCGACAGACGGCGCGACCGATCCCGATTTTACGCAGAGGAGATTGCAACACTATTCTTAGGTCGGTATGAACATGTGTTATGTGGAGGCGACTTCAACTGCGTGCTCGCAGCAAAAGATCAACACCCACGTTCTACTTCATGCCCGGAGCTGCGACAACTCATACAGGACATGAATTTCATTGATACATGGGAGAAGACACATGGCGACAGACGTGGCTACACCTACGTCACAAGTCACTCTGCAAGTCGTCTCGATCGCATTTACGTAACACGTCGTCTCGAACCTGCGATTCTCGATGCGGAATTGTGGCCTGTCGCCTTTTCAGATCACATAGCATCTATATGCACGGTCTCCCTGACTCGTCAACAAGTGTGGAGGAGTCGCAGTGTTTGGAAATTGAATGCAGCACACCTCAGGGAACCTGGGTGCAGACGCATAGTCGAAGTCGCTTGGCACGTGTGTGAACGACGCCTCCCGACATATCCGACGACGTTGCAGTGGTGGCTGGAATGCGTTAAGCCTGCATTGCGCCGAGCGTTAATTGCATACGGAAGAGAGCAGATGATGTGGAGACGACACAGGACGGAATTTTATTTCACAATGCTCCGCGAACTTTCTGTACAACCACCTTCACAGGAGCGTCGAGCCGGTATAAAACGAGCACAGACCCAAATAATTTCCATAACGCGCCGCCGTCTGGAGGGAGTCGCAATTCGTGCAAGGGCCTTTGAACGAGTCCGTGGAGAATCACCGTCGATGTATCACGTTATCAGAGAAAAACAACGTAGCCGCAGAACCTTAATACAGACGGTCGTACTGCCAGATGGTCGCCGCATGACAACGCAAAAAGATATATCCAACGCTTTCGTGGAACACTACGGTCATCTCTATGAAGAAGTGGAACACGATCAGCCAGCCTTTCATGAGGTCCGACGAACGCTCTCCGCTTGTCTCGACGAGTCGGCCAACCTGGAGTTAACAGGTGAAATCACAGTTGAAGACGTAATCGAAGCGATTGATAAGGGAGCGTCGCACAAATCGCCGGGACCAGACGGGTTCCCGTTAGAGTTCTCTCGTACATTTAAAGATCTCATGATTCCACGATGGACTGCCATGTACTGCGAATTGATGTCTCCCAACGTGCCTCTTCCACCCTCCTTCGTAGAAGGAATGATCAGCCCCATCCACAAACCATCTGGCGGCACAGGGATACAGGCCTACCGGCCACTGACCCTTCTTAATTGCGACTACAAGATCTACGCCAGGATACTTGCAGCACGCTTTAAACGCGTAATACGTCAAGTGATTTCACTAGACCAAACCCAGCTAGGAGGAGACAGCAATATACAAACGGCACTCAGTGACTACCGCGATGTTATCGCACTGGCATCAACATGTCGTCTCCGGGGTGTATTGGTATCGATAGACTTCGATCGCGCAATTGACAGGCTGAGTCATGCTTATCTCACGGACGTGATGACAAAAATGAAGTTTCCGGAAAGTTTTGTCACCGTCGTTATGAGACTACTCCACGGAGCCGCATCCAAAGTGCTCATCAATGGACGTTTGGTGGGGCCCATCACCATCTCACGATCGGTCAGACCAGGGTGCCCGCTGTCAACGATATTGTATGCCATCGCTGTCGAGCCCCTGCTCTGCGGGCTCCGGAATCGACTCCAAGGAATGACCATAAGGCACAACAAGTTTATATGCCGAACATACGCAGATGACCTAGTGTTTTTAGCACGGTCCGGCGACGAGGCAAGAGCGGCCTTGCATTGGATTAATTTGTATTGTATAGCTACGGGAAGTCGCCTGAACACGGCAAAGTCGGGAGCGATGAACATCGGGAGAGGACTCCCGACTGGAAGTGTAGCACCATTACAGCCGATCAACAAGATGAAATGCCTAGGAATTATCTTCACTACAGACGTTCGACGCACGGCGGCACTGAGTTACAGACATCTTCTGCAAACAATTCGTGCGAGTGTCCGAAGTCACAGGTTAAGGGCGCTGGATATGATACAACGGGTCACCTTTGCCAACACTTATCTAGCCTCTCGCATCCCCCACCTGGCACAAGTTCTTCCTATGCCGGTGGTGCTGGCCCGCCGAATCCTGGCGGCACTAGGATATTTTGTGAGCACAGGTCTGCTTTTTAAGATAGGATACGAAACCCTCACCCTTCCTCGTAGTCGTGGAGGTCTTGGACTAGTCCACGTACGCGACCGAGCAGTGGCTATTTATGTCACCACAATGATAAAGATGTGGACACGACACCAGACAAGTCTGACGGGCACCTTGATAGACGAACTCGCTCCACCTTCTCGTTCGGCTCCGGTAGCGGTGGCTCACATCTCACCATCGCTTACCCATATGCGAACCTTTTTTGTGGAACACAGTTATGTACATATGGAACTACCGACTACCAGGACGGCAATGGCACTTGATATTTATCACATCTTGACTCGACGACGGCCGAATAATGCCGTAGAGCGCCGTCAACCAACAGTTACGTGGTCAGTGGTACGGCGTACAGTGCACCATCCACATCTTGATACGGGAACGCGCGCACTGTGGTATCAGGTGGTAAATGGGAAATACGTGACTCGTTCCAGGTTGCATACAATTCATATGGCGGACGAGCCACTTTGTCCGCAGTGCAATGTTATAGACACAGAGGAGCATCGCCTGATATGCGGTCCTTCGGCGGACGTATGGTGTTTGGTCAAAAAAATGATCGCCTTCCTCCTTCGGGTGGGGCCGCAAACAGTAGAACCACGCACATTACTTCTCCCAGATAGGACATATTATCCCCGAACAAAGACAAACGCATTGACTTGGATTCGAGGTTTGACTGTGCGTTATCTTTTCCGAGACGGCAGTAAGAATGTGCTTGACTTCTGGGCTTAGTACAGGAACATCACTCACAGCTTATGAGACATCCGAGATATCGAATATATTACGCAAATTTTTTAGGGAGTGCCTTGCTTGATCCCCCACCCAGTTTTGGTGTCCCGGGTAGGAGAATGTAATTATTGTCTATAAGTATCAGAACAAGAAAGGACCAGGACAGTGGAGAGGATCCACAAACACACGTGAGGACGTACCCGACACCAACGCGAGGTATGACGGGATTAGCGAGGTACGCGCCTGAAAGAGGAACGTAGACCGTTGTTGTTTTGTCCTGACAGAAGCAGGATTCTTTTTATTTTTTTTATTTTTTTCACTCTTATGTAAAAAAAATGAAAAGTCCACTTATTTACGTTTCCCAGAAAAAGTTTATTTTATAAAGTCATCGTCTTACATATTGAAAAAAATGCTAGAAGCTGTTTATGTTTGTAAAAAAAAAAGTTGGTAGAGCACTTGCCCGCGAAAGGCAAAGGTAAAAAAAAAAAAAAAAAAGAAAAAGATGTTAGAGCACTTGCCCGCGAAAGGCAAAGGTCCCGAGTTCGAGTCTCGGTCGGGCACACAGTTTTAATCTACCAGGAAGTTTCATATCAGCGCACACTCTGCTGCAGAGTGAAAATCTCATTCAGGAAACTTCGCCCAGGCTTTGGCTTAGCCATGTCTCCGCAGTATCCTTTCTTTCAGGAGTGCTAGTTCTGCAAGGTTCGCAGAAGATCTTCTGTAAAGTTTGGAATGTAGGAGATGAGATACTTGCAGAAGTAAAGCTGTGAGTACCGGGCGTGGGTCGTGCTTCGGTAGCTCAGATGGTAGAGCACTTGCCCGCGAAAGGCAAAGGTCCCGAGTTCGAGTCTCGGTCGGGCACACAGTTTTAATCTGCTAGGAAGTTTCAGTTTTACTATTCGTAAGTGGCATGCCAAGGACAGTTAAAGAAGTCCAAAAAGGTGCATCGCGAACAACTAGAAATCCTGACCGGTGGGGGCTGAATGTCGGAGTGGGAGGGGGGCTGTTTTAAGAACACTTTTGTACAGTTTTCTTGAATAACTCGAAAACTACGGCCTGTAGCGAAAACGTATCCCAGCACCAAATTTAACTACATTAAATTTCCTACAAATGGATCCCGTTCATCTGTCCTTTATACTAGGAGTATGCGTGCAGCGACCGAGAGAATAAGAAACGTCTGGCACGTGGTTTGTGAAGGAAAGGTATAGAATTACGGGTAGCGTAAAACGATGTCGGTAGAGGCAGCTCAATCACTCTGTATGTGTTCGACATTGATGAATAAAAATAAAAATCCGACTACACAACTAATTAGTCACAATAATATTTGACGTAATGGAAAGTAAAATCGCGTGGCATGAATAACAGAGAGATCACGAGAAGTTGTAAAATTGTGTTTACATTCACACAATGGCACCTGTCTTCTGCGAAATTGCGGGTTGTTTCCTAAGTGTATCTGCTGAATGCAGTTGACTATATAGAGTGTGTGCGTAATATAGTATCGTGCTAGCGTTGTGTGATGCAGTGTGGGAGATGTGCGAGAGGGTGCCGGCACATGGTCTGCTCCTCTCGAATGTCACCAAGGCGGCCGCCGATTTCATCATTCCCATCCGACACACGGATCACCATCGTCAGTGTCAGATACTCGTACGCTGACTTGATACACTGCAGGGACGTTTGAATTCTATCCGGGACGCTTGAGTAAAGTCTGGTCAGCAGAATCTATACTACACACCTATCCTCTAAGTGCTTTTTAAATACCAGCCATGAAAAAGTTTCATCTAACGTCAAGATTCAAACTGTCTACCATCAGTTCAAGCGCCGTCGGGTAAGAATGCTGCATCAGTCTCGGCTGCCGAGGTAGACTGAAAGGTAATTACAGGAAGGGACTGTAGTAATCGTCACTAATCCATCCACAGTGTCATCCTGTGGAAAAAAAGCTTTCAAGTGTTATGGTAATGTGCCGTCGAATAACAAGGCGGCCTCTGTCCTGGGAAGCTAGTTTAGCTAAACACTACCACCGTAGTTATTTACGGAATGAAGCACTGATCGTCCATCATGAAGTTTGTATCGAGCGAGGCCAGTGAGTAGCGAACTAATTAAGTGACTTGTCAATCTAAAACGGAAAGACGGTCCTGCTGCAAAGTGAGCTACAAATCCATTATCCGGCACAGACAGAGACAGGGGCCGCAGCAACTACTCTCACTCTCTGACAGTGGCCGCTGCAAGTGTTCCCCACGTAGATCCTAAGACGACATCTTTGGCATCTGTTGTGAGAATCAGCATGTTGTTCTTCGCACAACAGTACTGATGACAGAGTATCTTAATGCAGTATCGTAGCAGTTTTATTGATCCCTTAATCACTTTTACATGAATATAGAACAGAGTGCGAACAAAAATGTAAATGATATATAGAGTGTTTACCAATTCGTGTTAAAGGATTCTACCGGTTGTAGAGGAGATTTAATAAATAAAGTTCTGATAAGGAACCCGCATCCTGAAATGTACCATACCGATACAAACTAGGCAACACAACTAAAGGGTCACTTTTTTAAAGCTCAGTTATTTCTCACACTGGAACGCAGAAGATCGAAATATGGCCCATAGATGCCTACAGCATCCCTCTGTAATGATGCAAAAGCATAACATCCTGCGACGTCACCTCCGTGCTCGGTGACGCTCCAAACAACAAGGTAGCGTCACATGCGGATAAAATGCCAGAGCTCAAAAGTGCAAGCGAGGTGAAAAGTGGGTTAATGATGTCACATTCACACCAAATTTAATCACATTTCTGTTCAAAGAAACCGGGGTCGTGCCACACGATGGAAAGGTCGTCACACCTCTCCCCGCCGCCTCCTTCACCTACACCTCACTACTTGTCTTGACATCTTTGCGATGGAGGCCAAGCGTTTGGCTGAGGAAAATATTTCAGATACTTCGCCGCTCAAAATGGACACGAAAAGGCCTCAGCAGGAAGCATAGAGAGCATTGATAAAAGCACTTCACTGGTCTGTTGGTGAAGTTTTTGTCTGATCATGGCTGGGGATACAACATGGCTTCCAACTACACGCGTGTAAAAGTACTTCGGCTTTTCGGTAGTCATTCGTTATTAAAAAATCACTTCCATTTATTTATATGTCGTTCCTTCAACGAATTAAATATGAAAATACATTTATTCTAAAGTTTATCTTTGAAGGACATGGTTATTCAATATCATACGTTGTTACAAAATCGCTTCCAATTATTAGCACTTCGATCCCTCAGCAAATTAAATACGAAAATGCATTTTTCTAACGTTTCTCTTTTAGGACGTGACATTCGGTGCACTTATAGCACACAATAACGATAATATAATTAATTATGATCTTGTACTACCAGCACGACCGTTATTACCATCAGAAGGTTTCTCAAACTACACATATTTCTCAGAAGCTAACGTGTCTTTGCTAAATTGTAGTATATTTATTACAGGCTCCAGAAGGTAAGTTTACGTCAGAACTCCAGAGCAGCAGTGCTGGTGCCATGTTCCAGGTAATTTTTGTTGGCACCTGATATTCTAAACTTCGATGTAGTAACAGTCTATAGAGCAAGGAACTTCTAGAGGATCGCGTGTTGGCTTCATTGACAGGTAATTAACCATTTTGTTATGAAAGTTTGTCTGTATTAATATTGTTCCTGAAGTAGTAGTTCAACATAATTGGAGAAAATGGGGCATTTTCATCAGATCAAGATTCTGTGGGGACTTTTCAAGCTACGCAGTAGATTTTAACATGCACAGGCATCTTACAGTTTCGAACTTGAATTCGCTTAAAATAGCAACAACATGTGTATTGTAACAGTAGACATGAACTAGTGGCATGCTTCAGGTATTCAATTACTTGCACAAATCGTAAGAATGGGAGGCGCTGACAGCGCTGAAAATAGTCATAAGGAGGAGAAAGGACACGGACACGGTCTCTTGTTAAATACAAGGTATTGGAATCCGTTTGTCAACAGTAATTCAGTAATACGATATGCAACACAATGCGTTCCTGGATGCAGTATGTTGTGATGCTCATATATGTTCATTTTCCATTTGTGTGTGTGTTTGAGGCGCGTGGGGGGGGGGGGGGGGGGGGCGCGACGAGACGTGGGAAGGTTGGGCGGCAAGTCTCTGTTTTGAAGTTGCACTAAACAGTAACCGATTTCGGAATCTCTGCCTAACCATAACGTAATCTAACTGAAATCTTCCCGTATCACCCGGCATTTCCCAAGTAAACTTCCTCATTTCGTGATTCTTGGACAGAGTATTCGATATTACTAGCTGAAGTTTGTTACACAACTCAATTAGTCTTTTTCAATTCAATTAGTCTTTTTCCTCTCTCATTCCTTGTACCAAGCCCATATTCTCCAGTAACCTTTTCTTCTATTCCTCCCCCTACAACTGCATTCCAGCCCCCATGACTATTAGATTTTCATCTCCCTTTACGTACTGTATTATCCTGTCAATAGCGTCGTATACTTTCTTTACCTCTTCATCTTCAGCTTGCGACGTCGGCATGTATACCTGAACTATCGTTGGTTTCCTGTCGACTATGATAAGAACAACGCTATCATTGAAATTTTCACAGTAACACACTCTCTGCCCTACCTTACTATTCTTAAGAAATCCTACTCCCGTTATGTAGTATACACTGTCAAGGAGACCGGACAGGATGGTAGAAAACCTGTTAAGAGATCAGGGAATGACTTCCATGGTACTAGAGGGAGCGGTAGAGGGCAAAATCTGTAGAGGAAGTCAGAGATTGGAATACATCTCAGGACGTAGATCGCAAGTGTTACTCTGAGATGAAGAGTTTAGCACAGGAGAGGAATACGTGGCGGGCCGCATCAATCCTGTCAGAAGACTGAAGACCCAAAAATTTGAGAAATCCCCAAGAACTTATTTTTGGGTATTAAAACACAGTCGCCAATTCCAAGACGCATATGCACAGAAATGACTGTAATTTTTACGATGTAGTCGTATTGCTAAGATCCCGATCTTGAACAAACTTGATAATTTTCTTCAAATCTTTATCCGTTATTGAGACACAGAGGTCCAAAGTCATCATACTTAGACATGTAAAATAAGCATGGAAAATCCGGTTTCAGGGGAAAATCTGGTTTATAAAATTCTGAGCCTGAGTAATATGATGTAAACTGTCTCCGTCATCACCTAGGAACTTCATGTAGTAGCACTGAAACACAAGCAAAATGTTTTGGTTATGAAATCCAGTCTGAGGTACAACATAAATTTTGCGTAGTTTCAGTTTCACGTAAGTAAATTACCTAAGTTTCACTGATAGATAAATTTCTTCTCAAATTAGTTTCATGCCCTGTTGCAGCAGGAAGAAGAAATTAACCATTGGAAAAAGACTCCTATCGAAGAACAAAAAATACGGATTTGTTCTTGTTGATTTAAAATAAAAGACTAACTGAAAAGTGGGATACCAGCTACCTCATTTTACTCTCCTCGGCACTCTTTTCCCACGCGAATATAATCACGCTTTTTTGTGCTGAGAGGGCAGTAGACAATGGCACTGGGAAAGAGACGGAAAAATAATAAAAACTGGAAGATGGTAGACAGTGTGTTATAGGAAGAGCGAAACATATAGTGGCAGTATAAAGAGTGGGACAGAGTGGGATATAGTCAACAGTGACAGAACAGTGAAGAAATAATGGCATGGAGGGAGGGTGGAAGAGAAACTGGAAGTGGGTGAGAGCCAGTGATAATGAGAGACTGAGTATATGACAATGACGAGTAAGAGAGAGACAGTGGCAATGAAGAGAAACACTAGTAGAAAAGAATCAAATATTAGCAGTAACAAAGAGCAATAAGGAGACAGTGAGAGTGAGTGCACTAGCAGGACAGGACGAAAGGGACTGTGGCTGTGACAGAGCAGACAATGACAGAGAGACACAAAGAGGTAATGACAATGAAGTGGACTGACTACAGCGATCGACTAGTAGGTATGGATGAGATATAGTTACGGGAACCTGCGAATACGTTCGCATGCCAAAATCTTTACCGGCCGGGATGGACGAGCGGTTCTAGGCGCTACAGTCTGGAAACGTGCTACCGCTACGGTCGCAGGCTCGAATCCTGCCTCGGGCATGGATGTGTGTGCTGTCCTTAGGTTATTTGGGTTTAAGTAGTTCTAAGTTCTAGGGGAATGATGACCTCAAAAGTTAAGTCCCATAGTGCTCAGAGCCATTTGAAGCATTTTTTAAACCAAAATCTTCGGGAAAATCTTGAACGGTGCTGAGAACGGTAGAATGAGGCAGCTGGTATCGCACTTCTCAGTTAGTCTTTTATTTTAAATAAAGAGGAACATACTCACATTTTCTGTGCTCCGATAGGATCATTTGACCCCTGGTGGTTTCAGAAATTACGTCGAATCTGTGGATCTACACATGAAGCAACATGAAGAAAGATAGGAAAATATTGCTCAGATAAATGAGGAAGGTTCAGTGAGAGTGAGAAGTGTGAGGGGAGGGGGGGAGGGGGAGAATATCTAACGTGCAATAATTAAGCAGCTGTGTTATGACTGCAGAGAATCGTTTCGTGGCACTTGTAAACCTGAAAAGATACCATGCAGCTGCTGATCTGATTAAGGAGGGATATTAGCAACATGTCATCGTGGATATCACAATACTGATGAGCAACAAGTGAAAGCTGAATCCGAAGTTTAGTGACGTTCGGAGCAGGAACTAACAAGACGAGCGGTCTACCGCCCACTTAGCAAGTTCTGCCGTTCACCCGTACCGGGGCGACGAGGGGAGAGGAGCTACCTTCAGTTAAACGTAAATGGTGCAAGTTGCTCGCCGCGGATGAATACTGAAGCAATTTGCTTGACGCAGCGCAGAGAGGAGAAGCTTCTAGCAGCCATTAGCAGAGCGGCGCCTGCATGACAGGCAACCCGCCATGTTCTGCGGATCCGCTCTCTAGTTAGTTGCTCGGCTTCTGGCGTTTTAACCACGATACATGCTGAACGCACCTTGTTGCTAGCGGCGCAGCACGAGCAAACGCTACGATCTCACAGACGCATCAAATGCACGGCACTTACTCCAAATCGACATAACGAGAACGTGGCTGTGTAGAATTGTGAGCGACTTCTTACTGACAGTAAGAACAGCAGCAACAAGCCACTGTTGATTATTCATGGAGAACGAAGCCATCCCCGACCTCAAACGGACACGTTCTTCTTCAGACGCTTCTCAACGTTAAATTTTATGTTTTGTACTTGTGAGATGGAAAGCAAAAAGGGATCTCTTGTCAGAAATTTGATTTGGGTTTTTCAGGCGAACAATTTTAAAAAAAATAGATTTCTGTTTCTATACTTGAAAGAATAATGAAACGCTGAATACTGATGATTCAAAAAGGTGCTTTGAGATAATGAGTTTTAAAATTTTACTTTATTTCCATTTTTTAATTTGACATACACTCATGTTCAGAAAAAAACACCGCCTTGAAAGACTAGGGATAGGACTTTCATATCCGCCGGAAGCGTACGTTAGTATGTTCTGCAGAAATGATTGGCATTTCAATCACCTATATTCAGCATATGTCCTAGTGCCTATTAGGC
This sequence comes from Schistocerca gregaria, assembly GCF_023897955.1. Lineage (NCBI taxonomy): Eukaryota > Metazoa > Arthropoda > Insecta > Orthoptera > Acrididae > Schistocerca > Schistocerca gregaria. The sequence goes on along the minus strand of NC_064920.1, from coordinate 582,699,688 downwards.
ACAGGGTCCGCCATGGGACCTTATAACTTGTTCCATACGTGATGGCATCGATGCGTATAATGCGCAAATGGCGTCTTGAGGTATAGGCATCTATGTTGCATTCACCTGGTTCCAAATTTCATCTGTGGTGGTTGGAACTGGGTCACAGCGCTGCACCCGTCGTTTCACCATACCCAAACATTTTCGACTAGCGTCAAGTCTGGTTATCTGGTGGACGAGGGCAAAAGGCTGGCATTCTGTGAGGCCAAGAAGGCACGTGTGCATTATCTGAAAAATGGCGTCTGCGGTGTTGTGCAGAAATGGTACGACTGCGGATCGCAGGATGTAATTCACGCAAGTCACAATGATCACAGTGCCCTAGACACGCACCAACAGTGATTTGAGGCTGTACCCAATAGCACCGCACACCATAAAGGCTTGAGCTGGCGCTGTATGTCTTGTGCGAATGCAGTCACTGCAATACCGCTCCTGTCTGCGATGAACAAAAATGCGACAATCATTTTCAAACAAACAGAACCTGGATTCGTCGGACAACACTATCTGATACCATTTCTATCCCCAGTGACGTCGTTCAATACATCGTTCCCGTCTAACATGTTTCTGCACTTTCGTCAGAGGTAGGTGGACAAGTGGACGATGCTCACGTAACCCACGCCGTAATAAACGGCGACGGCTGTCACCCCTAACAATGTACTACATGTTCCACTGTTGCGCCAGAGCCGAGGACGACGCAGATCTGTCCTGCAATACTATGCGGATGAGGTGTTGATCTTGTCGCGGGGGTGGTCTTGGTGGTGCGTCCTGGCCCATCTCGCCGTGTTCTACGGCCTTCCGCGAACCATTCTGCACACACCCGTCACACTGCCGAAACATTTCGTCTCACACGATCAGCAATTCCCAGGTGGATACATCACATTCTCTAACGCAAACAATGTGCCCTTTTTCAAACTCACTGGTTGGACGCTCGGTTTGCGCCCACGTCTTCGAGGCATCCTGCACGTCTCCTCAAGTCACACTGATCGATTACTTTCGGTCTCTAGCGAAAACGAGAGCCTCAGACACATTTTACCGGTATGTGTTGTGGCGCGATATCAATGTTGACCTTGAACCCACGGGCCGACAGGGTTCAAACACAACTCATTTCTGTAGGACGTACTAATGTAAATGTCCTCTGAATATGAACGTCCTATGTCTAGTCGTTCAAGGTGATCCGTTTTTTTCTCAACATGAGTGTATTTAAAACACAAATTTTGCCTATATTTATCCTTTAAATGTCCTTTGTCAAATTTTCAGTCTTTTTTAAGTTAACATTACACATTAAGTGGATAACCCGTCCAGACCTATAGCACATTACAGTGTAAAAAAATTAAAACCAAATAAACTGAGAAAAACTAGCGCAACCTGCTCACCTTGTTTTGGTAAAATAATGATATTTTTCTTCTATGTCATGGCCTATTTTAGACGAAATTTTGATTTTGAAGCTCTTAATTCCCCTAAAACCCCCTAAAACCATCTAAAGTTTACAATTCAAAAAATCGTCAAAAATATATTATTGAGACCCCATATTTCATAATGGCCGAAGGATTTGATTTTCTGTTTGTAAAATACTTGTTTCTGAAGGGCTTCAAGTCCGCTCACAAACAGCGTTTTCGCTTCTTCTACCTTGGTTCAGGATTATCTGGCTAGTCAGGTTCTTCCTCAACATTCTCACCGTCAGTGACCTGAGGTTCTGGTTCAGGTTGTGGTTCAGGTTCTGGTTCTACTTCAGGAGTTATAACGTCTTTTTAGTCCTCTTTGCAGTAGGTCCTGATGTTTTCAACAAGATATTATCAACGTTATCATTCCTGCTGGATTTACTGGGTCCATTTTCTTTGGGAAACTTGCGGTGAACCAATCATTTTCATCATTCTCCATTACGCAATGTATACTAGTTTTGTGGCTAATTACGAACTGAAAGTGGGTATATTTAGTTATGTGAGGTATTTTGTTAGCATTACTGTTCAAGACATTTAGTCAGTAGTATGTGTTCACAGCAAGTTGACCTTTTTCATATGTAGCTGCAACAGCTGAATTAATATGTGCTGTAGGTGTAGGTTTCTGTAGCTACAATAATGTCACCTGTCAGCTGGCGTTTTAAGGCTACCACCTGCAAATTGGTAACATATGAAGGCGTTAATAAGTATAATATAAAGAGCGACAACTTGTCTAGTTTGGGATTTTTGTATTCATAAAACGTTCTCCTTTTGCTGAATGCTACTCTGAGCCACATGCATGGCTACAAAATTTAGGAGGCATTATTTTGTGAAGCATTGGGAGATTCAGAAAAGGGGCCTCTTGTCGGGCCAATGTTACTTCCGCATAATGACAAGAGGTTTGTTTTCAGAAAGCTTTTAATGGCATCATTGACTTTTGTTGGACTGAAATGGCTTTGAACTTAATACGAGCACGTAAAATTGATACGAGCGGGTGCAGAATGAAATAAATCGCTACAACATATCAGAAGACGAAAACAGATATTGTAGACAGTATCAAACGTTTTTGCTTGTAATGAAAAGTTTACTTCTCCGACGAGAGGCCCCTTTTCACTTTCCATCTAACATTTAGTTGACGATATGAAGAAGGTGGTTAAAGTTTCTTGGACTAGTGGTGGCGTACAGTCAGTACACAGCAGTGTTCATTTCTTTCATGATAAAACTTTGTTAAGGAGCGCATTTTTTCTAACATCCACCAATGCTACTACACGCCATCACTCTAAGAAACTTCATCTGCAACAGGAATCTGCTAACTTCTTGTTGTCAATGAAACGTAACAGGAAAAAAAAAATTAAACTGACCGAGAATGAATGTTTCGTGTCGAAACCGGCAAAGGTCCATCCTGAACAAACGCAGTAATCGGTAGCTATTGGTGCTATTCTTATTTCTAATGTTGCATCATCTGAATTTAACACACAGGCATTGGAGGAAGATGTGGAAACACAACGAGAAAAGAAAGCTTCAACATATATGCAGTTCCTAGCCAATCCTACCGGTTTCACTGTTGTATTTGACTACGAACGACACCTATGCAATGTCCTCAATACATTAGAAGTGTTAGTCGTGTCTAAACAGTGCTCTGTGTAGTTGTCCATGCATTATGTCGGAGCTAAGTGAATTCTAACGTGGGTAAATTGTTGGTGCTAGTTTGGTAGGTGCCACCGTAACAAAATAGCCGAAGTGTTTGGTGTTTCAAGAGGCATTGAAATGAAGATTTATAGCGGAAAACGATCATCCGCTAATTCACAACGGGGACGAAAGTGTGAGGTTCGTGATAGTGAAAATTTCGCTGCACAACTGTCGGATTAACGAATCTTGTCGGCATCAAAACAACTTGAAAGGGAGCTCCAGAAGCAAGAGAATTGAAGGGTGAATGGAATGCCAAAAACACTCATCAGTGATCCAGATGCTCGTAACAGGGAAACGTGATGCCAGAACCATACAACCTTCACTGCGGAGCAATGGAAGAAATTCATTTGTTCGGGCTTATCTTATTTCACACTGTTTCTAACTGCTGGCAGAGTTTACGTTCCAAGAATGAAACATGGCTGGGGTTCGGTGATGATCTGAACAGCCATATTCCATGGTCCTCTGCAAGGTATCATCACTGCCATGATTATGTGACCATTTTGGCTCATCAGGTCCACCCACGGTAAATCATTTGTTCCTCAATGGTGAAGCTGTGTTCCAAGACGGCAAGACACCTGCTCATACACCTCACATCTTCCACAACTTGTTTTGTCAACACAAGGATGAACTGTCGAATCTTCCCTGGCCACCACAGTACCAGATTTCAATATTATTGAGCCTTTATGATCTACTTTGGAGAGAAGGGTGTGTGATCGCTATTCACATCCATCATCGTTCTACATCTACATCTGCAAATCACGCTTAAGTGGGTGACAGAGGTTTCTACATCTACATCTACATCCATACTCCGCAAGCCACCTGACTGTGTGTGGCGAAGGGTACCTTGAGTACCTCTATCGGTTCTCCCTTGTATTCCAGTCTCCTATTGTTGCCGGAAAGAAGGATTGTCGGTATGCTTCTGTGTGGGCTCTAATCTCTGTAATTTTATCCTCATGGTCTCTTCACAAGATATACGTAGGAGGGAGCAATATAATGGTTGACTCTTCGGTGAAGGTATGTTCTTGAAACTTCAACAAAAGCCCATACCGAGCTACTGATCGTCTCTCCTGCAGAGTCTTCCACTGGAGTTTATCTATCATCTCCGTAACGCTTTCGCGTTTACTAAATGATCCCGTAACGAAGCGCGCTGCTCTCCGTTGGATCTTCTCTATCTCTTCTATCAAACCTATCTGGTACGGATCCCACACTGCTCAGCAATATTCAAGCAGTGGGCGAAAAAGCGTACTGTAACCTGCTTCCTTTGTTTTCGGAATGCATTTCTTAAGATTCTTCCAATGGATAATTTACGGAATTAACTGCTTCCAGTTGCTGACCTGCTATTTTGTAGCTAAATGATAAGGGATCTATCTTTCTGTGTATACGCAGCACGTTACACTTTTCTACATTGAAATTCAATTGCCATTTTCTGCACCATGCGTCAATTCGCTGCAGACCCTCCTGCATTTCAGTACAATTTTCCATCGTTACAACCTCTCGATGTGCCACAGCATCATCCGCAAAAAGCCTCAGTGAACTTCCGATGTCATCCACAACGTCATTTATGTATATTGCGAACAGCAACGGTCCCACGACACTCCCCTGCGGCACACCTGAAATCACTCTTACTTCGGAAGACTTCTCTCCATTGAGAATGACATGCTGCATTCTGTTATCTAGGAACTCTACAATCCAATTACACAATTGGTCTGATAGTCCATATGCTCTTACTTTGTTCATTAAACGACTGTGGGGAACTGTATCGAACGCCTTGCCGAAGTCAAGAAACACGGCATCTACCTGTGATCCCGTGTCTATGGCCCACTGAGTCTCGTGGACTAATAGGGCGAGCTGGGTTTCACATGACCGTCTTTTTCGAAACCCATGCTGATTCGTACAGAGTAGATTTCTAGTCTCCAGAAAAGTCATTATACTCGAACATAATACGTGTTCCAAAATTCTACAACTGATAGGTCCTGCACATCTGTCCGACGTCCCTTCTTGAAAACGGGGATGACCTATGCCCTTTTCCAATCCTTTGGAACGCTAAGCTCTTCTAGAGACCTACGGTACACCGCTGCAAGAAGCGGTTCACGTACTCTGTGTAAAATCGAACTGGTCTCCCATCAGGCCCAGCGGCCTTTCCTCTTTTGAGCGATTTTAATTGTTTCTCTATCCCCCTGTTGTCTATTTCGATATCTACCATTTTGTTATCTGTGCGACAATCTAGAGAAGGAACTACAGTGCAGTCTTCCTCTGTGAAACAGCTTTGGAGAAAGACATTTAGTATTTCGGCCTTTAATCTGTCATCCTCTGTTTCAGTAGCATTTTGGTCACGGAGTGTCTGGACATTTTGTTTTGATCCACCTACCGCGTTGACATAAGACAAAAATTTCTTAGGATTTCCTGCCAAGTCAGTATTCAGAACTTTACTTTCGAATTCATTGAACGCCTCTCGCATAGCCCTCCTCACACTTCATATCTCTTCGCGTAATTTTTTTTTCTCTGCAAGGCTTTGGCCATGTTTATGTTTGCTGTGAAGTTCCCTTTGCTTCCGCAGCAGTTTTCTAACTCGGTTGTTGTACCACGGTGGCTCTTTTCCATCTCTTACGATCTTGCTTGGCACATACTCATCTAACGCGTATTGTACGATTGTTTTGAACTTTGTCCACTGATCCTCAACACTATCTGTACTTGAGACAAAACTTCTGTGTTGAGCCGTCAGGTACTCTAAGATCTGCTTTTTGTCACACACAGAAAAATCTTGCTACCTTTTTTAATATTTCTATTTACGGCTGAAATCATCGATGCAGTAACCGGTTTATGATCGCTGATTCATCGAACCACCTTCACAGTAATTATCTATTATTCCAATCTCGTGAAGCGCGCGGAAGAAACGATCACCTGTCTTTCCGTGCGAGCCCTGATTTCCCTTATTTTATTTTGACGATCGTTTCTCTCCATGTATGTCTGTGTCAACAAAATATTTTCGCATTCGGAAGAAAAAGTTGGTGACTGAAATTTCGTGAGAAGATTCCGCCGCAACGGAAAACGCCTTTGGTTTATTGATGTCCACCCCAAATCCTGTATAGTGTCCGTGACACTGTCTTCCCTATTTCCCCGTAATACAAAACGTGCTGCTTTTCGTTAAACTTTCTCGATGCACTCCGTTAATCATATCTGGTAAGGATCCCAGACCGCGCAGCAGTTGTTCCACTGCCCTGAGGATATCTAACTCTAAGTTGTTCATGTTGGCAGCTGTTCTTTATCGGAATTCTGGAATATTTACTTCGTCTTCTTTGGTGGTGGAATTTCGAAAGGCTGTGTTTAATAACTCTGCTTTGGCAGCACTCTTGTCGATAGTATTTCCATTGCTATAGCGCAGAGAAGGCATTCTCTGTGTCTTGCCGCTAGCACACTTTACGTACGACCAGAAAGTCTTACCCGAACTTGGCATATTTTGCAGGAAGAATGGTATAAGATACCTCTAGAAACGTGCAGGACTTGTATTTTTCCATTCCTAGACGAAAGGAAGATGATGTAAATGATAACGGTTTCCTATACCTATGAAGCATGGTTATGTGTTTTTTACTGTTTCACTGTTTTTGTCCACCCCTGTAGATATATTATGCTACTAATAACCATCTACGGAATTCATAGATCCGTAACTGGGCTGACAATGTTACCCGTATCTTTAATTCGCAAGAAACATTACGATATCTGATAGAAAGTACTTCGTGTACCTCTATTGCTTCTTCCCTTCTCCGGTCCATTCGTGAATCACCTGTGGCAAATACGATTGCTGATAAACCTCCACATGACCTGTACTTTATCATTTTCTCGTCGTTGTCAATTTTCGAGACATATTTGGGAGTAGTGGTATACGGTCCAGTCATATTGATGTGGCCACCGTCTACGATCCACGTCGACTTTCAATAACAACTCACAGACTGTAGGTGGCAACACTAGCAGTGGAAAATATATAAACGGGTCGAGGGCATGAGCAAATAGTGCAGTTTTTGTCGTAATGCGGAAAGAGAGCGATTTATCAGTCGTCCAAAAGTGCATGATTATTGGGATTCGGGCCAAGGGTTGAAATATTTACGAAAGAGTTAAGTTTCCAAACTGTTCTCGTGCCGCCGTGGTTGAAGTATACCATTATGGCAAAATGGTACTATGCAAAACAGGTGGCAAAGCTGTTGCGGTACGCGATGAGCAATAAATGCCAGAGATTAACTACAGCTGTGGTGTTATGTACAGGTGAATCACGCTCAGCTGTTGAGGAACTGACTGGCCATGAACCTAGGGGCTGCCAAAAGTGCCTACTGAACGAGCGTTCGGTGGAAGTTGGTGCGTATGGCCTACGCTGCAGGCGCATGGTTCATGCACCCTTACTAACTGCTATTTATCGGTGATGAAGACTGGAGTTTTCACGCAGAACCGCAACTGAATGTCCACTGGAGGACAACAGTTGGCCTTTCCAGATGAATCAAGCTTTATTGTCTATTGTGTAGATGGCCTTTAACCCTCCGTTACTAGCGCGAAAATTCGTGACATGGTCACTCGCGCGGATTACAGGTATCATCCACAAACCAAGTGGTCTGTTTCTATGCTCTGAACGGTCTTTATGACTAATTTTATGATTTTTTTATTAAATCTAGATATAACATTTAATATTCGTACACAGTATAATATATTCTAACGTTTGAAACAGTTTGTGCAATAATTTAATAAGGTTACATTTCATTCTTGACAACACCAACACTGTTCTATTTTTCTTTGGACAGTATGAGACCAGTGTACAATCCTGCTGAAATCCAAACATAGATTACTTTGGCTCCCTTGTTCTTTTTGGTAGAAGTTCTTTCGGCACCTCTCTCTTGTTTTTTCTTATTTTTCCGCCGTACTCCAGTTTCTTCGCCTGAAGTTTCTTGACTAAAGTCAAACTGGTAAACTAGTTGTCACCAGAAATATTTCTGCTTGTACCTTGTACTGCTTCGACCATTCGAAGAACAATATCTTGAGCTGAATTACTGGCATTATATAGGCCCTCTGGTTGCTTACCGACATATGGTTCTAAATTCAAAGTGTAATCCCAACAGGCGTTAATGCCTTATTAAACAGAAAATTATCTCGACAGTCTACAGATGTGGATGCAAAAATGTCGTATAAAAGCAGCCCCAACCACATTCTTCAAACACAGGGGCCTAGCATTAAAGGAACAACTGTCAGAACAAATAAAACAGACTATGGGATACCTTTTTCACACCAAACTCTCTACTGTTCTATTACAGGACTAAAATACTTCACTTTTAAAGCCCACGTCAGACATATCACTGATAAAAGAAGATGGATACGAAATCTGAAGCGAACAGATGTAGGAACGCTACTGCAATCCACACCTAAACGTCTTTCACACGGCTCATGTAATTGGGAATTGGAAATATGTGGTAAGGTATTATCGGACCAAACTTCTGAGGTCATCAATCCCTAGGCTTGCGCACTATTTAATCTAACTTAAATTAACTTAAGCTAAGGAAAACACATACACCCATGCCCGAGTGAGGACTCGAACCTCCGACGAGGGAGAGCTGAACGGACCGTGACAAGACGACTCAAACCGCGCTGCTACCCCGCGCGGCCGACTCATGTAAGATGGTACACCGTTGCGTCACTAGTCTGTATGACAAATTCGACCATAGAAAGCTTGTGTACAAGAGAACAACGACCGCCACGAAGTTAACTGAAACTACCCGGTCGTTATAATTAACGTGCCGCTACCCCGCGCTGCCGACTCATGGAAGATGGTACACCGCTGCGTCACTAGTCTGTATGACAAATTCGACCATAGAAAGCTTGTGTACAAGAGAACAACGACCGCCACGAAGTTTACTGAAACTACCCGGTCGTTATAATTAATGTGCCGCTACCCCGCGCTGCTGACTCATGTAAGATGGTACACCGCTGCGTCACTAGTCTGTATGACAAATTCGACCACAGAAAGCTTGTGTACAAGAGAACAACGACCGCCACGAAGTTTACTGAAACTACCCGGTCGTTATAATTAATGTGCCGCTACCCCGCGCTACTGACTCATGTAAGATGGTACACCGCTGCGTCACTAGTCTGTATGACAAATTCGACCACAGAAAGCTTGTGTACAAGAGAACAACGACCGCCACGAAGTTTACTGAAACTACCCGGTCGTTATAATTAACGTGCCGCTACCCCGTGCTGCCGACTCATGTAAGATGGTACACCGCTGCGTCACTAGTCTGTATGACAAATTCGACCACAGAAAGCTTGTGTACAAGAGAACAACGACCGCCACGAAGTTTACTGAAACTACCCGGTCGTTATAATTAATGTGCCGCTACCCCACGCTACTGACTCATGTAAGATGGTACACCGCTGCGTCACTAGTCTTTATGACAAATTCGACCACAGAAAGCTTGTGTACAAGAGAACAACGACCGCCACGAAGTTTACTGAAACTACCCGGTCGTTATAATTAATGTGCCGCTACCCCGCGCTGCTGACTCATGTAAGATGGTACACCGCTGCGTCACTAGTCTGTATGACAAATTCTACCACAGAAAGCTTGTGTACAAGAGAACAACGACCGCCACGAAGTTTACTGAAACTACCCGGTCGTTATAATTAATGTGCCGCTACCCCGCGCTACTGACTCATGTAAGATGGTACACCGCTGCGTCACTAGTCTTTATGACAAATTCGACCACAGAAAGCTTGTGTACAAGAGAACAACGACCGCCACGAAGTTTACTGAAACTACCCGGTCGTTATAATTAATGTGCCGCTACCCCGCGCTGCTGACTCATGTAAGATGGTACACCGCTGCGTCACTAGTCTGTATGACAAATTCTACCACAGAAAGCTTGTGTACAAGAGAACAACGACCGCCACGAAGTTTACTGAAACTACCCGGTCGTTATAATTAATGTGCCGCTACCCCGCGCTACTGACTCATGTAAGATGGTACACCGCTGCGTCACTAGTCTTTATGACAAATTCTACCACAGAAAGCTTGTGTACAAGAGAACAACGACCGCCACGAAGTTTACTGAAACTACCCGGTCGTTATAATTAATGTGCCGCTACCCCGCGCTACTGACTCATGTAAGATGGTACACCGCTGCGTCACTAGTCTTTATGACAAATTCGACCACAGAAAGCTTGTGTACAAGAGAACAACGACCGCCACGAAGTTTACTGAAACTACCCGGTCGTTATAATTAATGTGCCGCTACCCCGCGCTACTGACTCATGTAAGATGGTACACCGCTGCGTCACTAGTCTTTATGACAAATTCGACCACAGAAAGCTTGTGTACAAGAGAACAACGACCGCCACGAAGTTTACTGAAACTACCCGGTCGTTATAATTAATGTGCCGCTACCCCGCGCTACTGACTCATGTAAGATGGTACACCGCTGCGTCACTAGTCTTTATGACAAATTCTACCACAGAAAGCTTGTGTACAAGAGAACAACGACCGCCACGAAGTTTACTGAAACTACCCAGTCGTTATAATTAATGTGCCGCTACCCCGCGCTACTGACTCATGTAAGATGGTACACCGCTGCGTCACTAGTCTTTATGACAAATTCTACCACAGAAAGCTTGTGTACAAGAGAACAACGACCGCCACGAAGTTTACTGAAACTACCCGGTCGTTATAATTAATGTGCCGCTACCCCGCGCTACTGACTCATGTAAGATGGTACACCGCTGCGTCACTAGTCTTTATGACAAATTCGACCACAGAAAGCTTGTGTACAAGAGAACAACGACCGCCACGAAGTTTACTGAAACTACCCGGTCGTTATAATTAATGTGCCGCTACCCCGCGCTGCCGACTCATGTAAGATGGTACACCGCTGCGTCACTAGTCTGTATGACAAATTCTACCACAGAAAGCTTGTGTACAAGAGAACAACGACCGCCACGAAGTTTACTGAAACTACCCGGTCGTTATAATTAATGTGCCGCTACCCCGCGCTACTGACTCATGTAAGATGGTACACCGCTGCGTCACTAGTCTTTATGACAAATTCTACCACAGAAAGCTTGTGTACAAGAGAACAACGACCGCCACGAAGTTTACTGAAACTACCCGGTCGTTATAATTAATGTGCCGCTACCCCGCGCTACTGACTCATGTAAGATGGTACACCGCTGCGTCACTAGTCTTTATGACAAATTCGACCACAGAAAGCTTGTGTACAAGAGAACAACGACCGCCACGAAGTTTACTGAAACTACCCGGTCGTTATAATTAATGTGCCGCTACCCCGCGCTGCTGACTCATGTAAGATGGTACACCGCTGCGTCACTAGTCTGTATGACAAATTCTACCACAGAAAGCTTGTGTACAAGAGAACAACGACCGCCACGAAGTTTACTGAAACTACCCGGTCGTTATAATTAATGTGCCGCTACCCCGCGCTACTGACTCATGTAAGATGGTACACCGCTGCGTCACTAGTCTTTATGACAAATTCTACCACAGAAAGCTTGTGTACAAGAGAACAACGACCGCCACGAAGTTTACTGAAACTACCCGGTCGTTATAATTAATGTGCCGCTACCCCGCGCTACTGACTCATGTAAGATGGTACACCGCTGCGTCACTAGTCTTTATGACAAATTCGACCACAGAAAGCTTGTGTACAAGAGAACAACGACCGCCACGAAGTTTACTGAAACTACCCGGTCGTTATAATTAATGTGCCGCTACCCCGCGCTGCTGACTCATGTAAGATGGTACACCGCTGCGTCACTAGTCTGTATGACAAATTCTACCACAGAAAGCTTGTGTACAAGAGAACAACGACCGCCACGAAGTTTACTGAAACTACCCGGTCGTTATAATTAATGTGCCGCTACCCCGCGCTGCTGACTCATGTAAGATGGTACACCGCTGCGTCACTAGTCTGTATGACAAATTCTACCACAGAAAGCTTGTGTACAAGAGAACAACGACCGCCACGAAGTTTACTGAAACTACCCGGTCGTTATAATTAATGTGCCGCTACCCCGCGCTACTGACTCATGTAAGATGGTACACCGCTGCGTCACTAGTCTTTATGACAAATTCGACCACAGAAAGCTTGTGTACAAGAGAACAACGACCGCCACGAAGTTTACTGAAACTACCCGGTCGTTATAATTAATGTGCCGCTACCCCGCGCTGCCGACTCATGTAAGATGGTACACCGCTGCGTCACTAGTCTGTATGACAAATTCTACCACAGAAAGCTTGTGTACAAGAGAACAACGACCGCCACGAAGTTTACTGAAACTACCCGGTCGTTATAATTAATGTGCCGCTACCCCGCGCTACTGACTCATGTAAGATGGTACACCGCTGCGTCACTAGTCTTTATGACAAATTCGACCACAGAAAGCTTGTGTACAAGAGAACAACGACCGCCACGAAGTTTACTGAAACTACCCGGTCGTTATAATTAATGTGCCGCTACCCCGCGCTGCTGACTCATGTAAGATGGTACACCGCTGCGTCACTAGTCTGTATGACAAATTCGACCACAGAAAGCTTGTGTACAAGAGAACAACGACCGCCACGAAGTTTACTGAAACTACCCGGTCGTTATAATTAACGTGCCGCTACCCCGTGCTGCCGACTCATGTAAGATGGTACACCGCTGCGTCACTAGTCTGTATGACAAATTCTACCACAGAAAGCTTGTGTACAAGAGAACAACGACCGCCACGAAGTTTACTGAAACTACCCGGTCGTTATAATTAATGTGCCGCTACCCCGCGCTACTGACTCATGTAAGATGGTACACCGCTGCGTCACTAGTCTTTATGACAAATTCGACCACAGAAAGCTTGTGTACAAGAGAACAACGACCGCCACGAAGTTTACTGAAACTACCCGGTCGTTATAATTAATGTGCCGCTACCCCGCGCTGCTGACTCATGTAAGATGGTACACCGCTGCGTCACTAGTCTGTATGACAAATTCTACCACAGAAAGCTTGTGTACAAGAGAACAACGACCGCCACGAAGTTTACTGAAACTACCCGGTCGTTATAATTAATGTGCCGCTACCCCGCGCTGCCGACTCATGTAAGATGGTACACCGCTGCGTCACTAGTCTGTATGGCAAATTCTACCACAGAAAGCTTGTGTACAAGAGAACAACGACCGCCACGAAGTTTACTGAAACTACCCGGTCGTTATAATTAACGTGCCGCTACCCCGCGCTGCCGACTCATGGAAGATGGTACACCGCTGCGTCACTAGTCTGTATAACAAATTCGACCATAGAAAGCTTGTGTACAAGAGAACAACGACCGCCACGAAGTTTACTGAAACTACCCGGTCGTTATAATTAACGTGCCGCTACCCACGGAGGTCCATTGTAGGTTGTAATTAACGTAAGTCAGCAAAACTTAGTAGATATGCTAACGCGTTAATGTGGAGCTGATGTACTTTGCAAAACAAATTACTTCCAGTTGTGGACACCAGATACAAATATGGGCCGTACACTGTTTGTTTGAAGGTATCACATCCGCGCTGTCATTCGACAAGCCATAATGTAAGTGAACAGTATGGCCATCGAGAAGAGAGTCAGTGCGCTGTTGGCAAAAGTGTTTTATGCGAACGGCAGCAATTACAGTCCTGCAATGAATAAAAACGTCGTCGACTGAAAGGTCGTGGAAGAGGCCCGATTTGATGAAATGGTTTAAAGGAGATGATAATGAAATTCGAAAATACGTGTGAGCTTGGTGTGGAAAAGGAAGGCGCCCTATCCCAGTAAAAGTTGTTGACGAGATTACTGTTGGTGCAACTGACCATGTAGTATGTGCCTCTGATGGTGCTTTGGCAGTGTCCGAGAACTGACCATCGCATGGTAAACAGTATGGAAAGTTTTGCGACATAGTTTACACTGGTACCCGTACAAGATCCAGACGGTGTAGCATCTGCAACCTCACGATCCGCAACAACGTTTGAATTCCTTCTTCGATTGATGACATATGGACGAGCAATATTTTATGGAATGACGAGGCACATTTTTACACTACGTGGCGGAGTGACGTCATAGAACTGCCGTATTTAGGGTAGTGTTAAACTGCGTACTGTGCACGAAGAGCCACTAGAGTCGCTGCCTGTGACAGTGTGATGTCGATTCATAAGCACATTTATTCTCGGTCCGTTTCCTTTGAAGAAAATACACCCAGAGCTTCCGTCAGGTGTTTAGCGAGACCACCTTGTACAGTATGTGAACCCTGCTGTAAAAGAACGCAACTGTGTGGAAACTACTGTCTTCAAGGAGAATGGGCAACATCTCGTACCGCCTGAAAGAACTGCTTAACGTAACCATCCACGAACGAGCTATCTCCAGAGGCATGACCTGAAAATTCATTTAATCTTAATCCATGTGTCTTTTGGCTCTGGTGATATGTAAAAGAATGCGTTTACCACGGACACGTTCGGTCTCTACCTCATCTGAAACCCCGCACACAGGTACCCGTTGTTTACATTGCACCGGAACCGCTGCGATCAGTTGTTGATCAGGTCGTTTTACGGATGCAATATCTCGTCAACGTCTCCAGTACTCATACTGAACAAATTGTATAAGTGGTAGATAATAACGTCGTCGAAATTATGTGTTTTTCACTTGTTTGACCTTTTCTGCTCACGTCCCTCTCACAATCCGTTTAAGGACGGAAACTTTTTTTTCGTTTTTCTAGCATTTGCAGCGCCAAATTTACACCTGGTGACCAAAATTGGAACTAATCTTTTGCAGTAATACGTTTCCATATTAAAAAAATTAGAATATCTACGAAGTTTCGCTGCCGGACGATAATCATAGCCCGCGTTGGACCTCTGTGAATGGCTCCTCTTAAATTATAGCCACCCGGTACCTAGGAAAGGCGTCCGGCGGACGAAACTAACGTCTTTGATGATGTTGCACCCGACCGGTACTACGAAACAGACCCCCACAGAGCGATAGCTTAGAACAACAGAAAAAAATTTAAAAAGTGGTGACTTATATCCTCATCTGCTGCACCTAATGGAACAGGTCGAGTTGTAAAGACGCGTATAACTTCGACGACCACCTGTACAGCTGAAAAAGTGACAAGGTGAAGTCTGTAATCATCATACCTAACACGTGTGTTTGGATACTAAAATGTATCTTTAAACACAAAGAGAAACATATATTTCGATTTTAAGGAAGATGTAGAAGTCTTCAGTCCTAAGACTGGTTTTATGTGTTCTTCACTTTCCTAGTCTACTTAGGCTAGCCTCTTGATATCCTCATAGGAATTACAACCTAGATCCATTTGAACATTGGTGCTACTGACAAGCCTTAGTCTCTCTACAGATTTACCTCCCACACCTCCTTCAAGAACCAGAAGGATTATGACATGAGGTCTCAGGAAATGTCCTATCAAATGATACCTTCTGTTAGTCAAATGTCTCTCCAACTTTCTTATTTAGAGATACCCCAGTCAGCAGTGGGATGCCAACCTGACTTTGCCCGCTTATGGCCCGCGAACCAGGAGAGATGGTATGGGGTGTCATTTCTTTTCATAGCTCGACACCTTTGGTTTTCATCCATGATACCTTTAAAGCACAGCGGTACGTCGACGGTATTCTACGCCCTGTTTTGTTGTTCTTCATGGTAAACAGCCCAGGACTAACATTTCAGCTAGGCAATGTCTGCCCGCATATAGCAAGACTTTCTACAGCTTGTATTCGTGCTTGCTAGACCTTAACTTGGCCAGAGAGGTCGCAGAATCTCTCCCCAATTAAGAATGTTTACAGCATTACAGACGCGGCCCTCCAAACAGCTCGGGGTTTCCATGACCTTATGCGCCAGTATGATACCCCTCAAGAGTACATTCAACAACTTTGCCAATCAATGCCGAGCTGAATTACTGCCTGCATAAGGGTCAGAAGTAGACCAGCATGTTACTGTCTTACTCTTTCTGTTGAATATATCATGTAATTTTTCTGAAATTGTAGTCATATGTTCGTTTTGTACGTGTAAATCACGTCTACCGATTTTCGCCGCATTCGAATAACTCCTTCCTGGTGCATGTCTTTTTTATTGTCGTAGCGTATATATTCAAAGTTAACAGATATCTCTTTTACCGAAAAGATTTGCTTGCTATCGCTAGTCTACTACTTCGGTTATCGTCCATTGTTTTGGTTAATTTAATTATTGAACTATCCACTTCACATTGTGTGCAATTTGACATGTGCAACCTAATTCGTCTGGAATTCATATTTAATGCTGTAATGACATTGCGAACTTGCTTTACTTGGGCTATACAATTTTCCCTCTTTTCGTGGATTTTGTGTCAATCACTACAGTGTTACTCCCACAACTTTACTGATATTTATGATTCAACTAACACCCTGCGAGTAGTCCACGCCTCGTTTTACTAATAATTCAGTGTCTGGTCGCTCCCTCATAAAGCGTGCTGCTAGAGAGAAGCAGGGATGCGTTGCCGGTGCACGAAAGCGTCCCCGGGTTTCTTCGGCCCGCAGCAGCTGCAGCGTCGCCCGCTCTTCCTGGCCTCGTTAGCCGGCTGCTGGCCCCTCATTAATCTGCACACGCCGCTCTCCACGGCCAGCATCCTGCACGCTTGACGTCACGCCCTCTCCGCCTTGAATTCCGGGGAGCTTTGCCAGAAAGCGAAGAGTTCTTATAACTTATCTCGGCAAAACCCTGCTGGGAGTTCACGGACCACGTCATCCAGTAGCTTCCACGCCTCGAGGCCAAGTCGCTATCAGCGATTGATCCAGATCGAAGAATACGCTGCTCAGGCGGGAAAATATATAAGACGTTCTTTCGCTCAAACAGGGAAACATACACTGACGGAAACAGGAAGTATTACTCCACGAAGCACTAGTCAAACATGTTACAAATTTTGTAGAAATGTTCATTATGTAATGAGGTTAAATCTTTAAACTTTGCCTCCATTCGGAACTGAGGCCCATCATCGATATCTCTGTGATGTACGGCCCCCAACGAGTGCGAATATTTGTTGTGGTGTGAAAATAAACAGCCTCCGAATGTCAACCTGAGGTCTTTCCTACCACGCCTGAAATGTATTCTGTGTCAGCTATCAAGACTACTGGATGGAGCCTCATATGAAATTATACGTCTTCACATGCACTGCGGTCGAAAAATCAGGCGACCGGACGACACTGTCAAGGATCCACACATTCTTAAAGGCGTTTAAAATGAAACGTAGTATGGAGTCTTGCACTATCCTGCTGGAACGTACAATTTAGGTGCTTGGTCACGAAGGGTATGACAACAAAGTTAACCGTTCTTGTAGCATACTGGTGAGCACCCAGCCTCCCTTCAACAACTATAAGGTCAGTGTTGTGATAATGGCTCAAGGTGTGGGACTCGAAAAGGCTCCTTCCTGTTGTAACCACTCAATGTCATTCAGTATTATCCCGACGACACCCCTCGATCTACGTTAACACTCGTGGTGTCACTCGCCTTCATACATGGCAGTGGACGTTTGAAAATTCGTGACGCTTGCTCAATGGTCGTCAATTGATTTAAATGTTATTCCTGGCTGACTATTAATTCAATTACTGCCACGGGGGTGAGGAGAAAGAACACATCCTGGCCGAACCAGCGTTATGCGTATTTAGATGATCGATTAATCTGAATGGTTTGCAATGTCCCAGCGATTCCATTCGAACTCTGTGCTGATGTACCGACAAGGACCATTTTCGCAGATAATCATGCAAGTACGAAATCGATGTTCAGTTTCTCAATATAGTTCGTCGCACTCACACATTATACATCCGCTGTAAGAACAATTTCATGCATTTTCATTTTTGGTGTCCCACAATACTGGTTGGCTAAATATTATGACGATACGTTGCATACAACTCCCACAGATATTGTTTATCATGTAGTCAAGACTACGTAATGAATCCTGAATCGTGGATAAAATTGAAATGTAGTTTGTTTATTAACACTTCTATTTCACTACTAAAATATGAAATATGAATCGGGATTGGAGGTGATGATCCTATCCTTCTTTTTTAGTATTTTAGGTCCCCGTTAATTAATATCTATTTTTTATGCTGGTGCATTGTTTGTATCAGTTACCCCCGCAACCGTCCAAGGTTAAGATTCTATTAATGTTCCACCCACACGCGTTCCACCATTTTATAAAATGCAGAATTAAGTAAACTATAGCTTTCCGTTGCGCACAACTTTCGTGGGTTCCACAACCATAATAGTTTCCCAAGAGTATTTTTCCCAGCGAACACAAAGTTCGAATTATGTTGTCGGATTCATTTTCACTTCACCCGACAATAAACGTCTCTGATCACTTCGTCACACGTAATGTATTTTAAACGTACTTGAAGACTCTTTGAATACTCTCCTTAACGAATTTCGCAGTCGCGTACCACTTTTTCATCGACTAGCCCGATAGCGATAACTGAAGGTAGAGAGCTCAATAATGTGTTACATGTTCTTTTATATGTATTAAAAAACAAACGCGCCCCTATATCTTTCTGTCCCGCTTGGTCTTCGCTACTTTGCTTTTTATTAATTTTCATTATATTGCTTCTTAGTAATACTGTGCAGTTATTAAAGTTTCGTATTACTTTCTCCTTTTTTATTCTTCGAAAATAAAGTCTATTTATCCTTGATTTTAATGAATATGATGCTAATTGACACGCCTGCCCGCAAAGTCCCGTTATACTGTGACCTTTCACCAGGCAGTTCTCGGACACTTTGGCGTTGGTCTGACTACCACAAACTGAAGCGAGATTTATCTCCGAACACCGCAGAATACCACGCCAAGTCCTACTTGACTCTGACTCTACACCACGCAAGTCTGTGTTTGTGGCATGGCGTCAGCGATAGACGGCAGTTCGAGTCCTCAACACAGATTGTAATCAACTGTTCCTCACGGTCCGTGGTGACACTATATCTAACCTCTTTCCGGATATCAGCTGCTGTGTAGCCTCTTTGAACCAGTGGAACATTTCTATCCTCTTCTCCTAGTGTAGAAATTTTGGAATTACCCATACCTGCGCTTTTTGCCGCACTATTTTACTGATGAACACTGGTTCGGCGGTCATTACATAACAACTCACGATCAAAAATCCGAAAACTGATGATAATTTGTGGATTCGCCTCCTCTCGATGCGTTGTTTTACAAAGTACACCTGAAAATTTTCAGAAACTCCTTCATCTCCTTAAATGGCTCTTTTCTGTTCTGAAAATACCTGAAAATAAGTTCACATAAGAACGAAAGTTTAACCAACATATCCCACAGTCAAGCAGAATGAGCCTGAAGCTATCGGTCAATTGTTGATGGTGTAATATCTCCCATTTCCATCAATGTGTACACGATATGGAGGTAAAAGTGGCTTTTCAAGAGTGCAAAAGTCCCTCAGAAAAAGCAGACTGGAAATGTAGTATCAAACGATAGATGGGAAACTGCATGCGATCTTAAGCAACGTAAAGCGTACAGGTTCAGAGCACCCGCTACCACACGCCTCATGCCAGTCTTTCATCAATAAAATAGGGATTCACCCCATGAATTGGGTAGCATTGTTGTTATTACACAACGTATTATGAAATATCGTACAAAAAGTGGTACGCGATAATCCTCCCCAATGATGCAGAAATCTCATATGTAGGTGGAAAGCGATTAGATGGTTCCCCACAGTACTGTCGTCTATGTGAGAAATTATATGCCAGCCAATGTTCCTGTCGTAAGGAAACAGTCTTAGAGGTTTAGAAAAATGAGGATTACTGTGAGCAAGAAACATATTTTGTATTTCTTTATTTGTCATAGAAAATGTTTGATGACAGGCCTGCGACTACAGTAATAATATGACACCCCGTAGATGGTTCTTCCTTTCAAATCGCGTAAACAAAAATAAAAGTGTGAAATGAAACTTTCACGGAGACTAACACCGAACACGCTGGATCTTCCCAGAATGAGATTTACACTCTGCAGTGAGGTGTGCGCTGATATGAAACTTCCTGGCACATTAAACCTGTATGCTGGACCGAGAGTCGAGCCAGCCGGGGTGGCCGAGCGGTTCTAGGCGCTATAAAAAATGGCTCTGAGCACTATGGGACTTAACTTCTGAGGTCATCAGACCCCTAGAACTTAGAACTACTTAAACCTAACTAACCTAAGGACATCACACAGATCCATGCCCGAGGCAGGATTCGAACCTGCGTTCGTAGCGGTCGCGCGGTTCCAGACTGAAGCGCTTAGAACCGCTCGGCCACCCAGGCAGGCCTAGGCGCTACAGTCAGGAACCGCGAGGCCGCTACGGTCGCAGGTTCGAATCCTGCCTCGGGCATGGATGTGTGTGATGTTCTTAGGTTAGTTAGGTTTCAGTAATTCTAAGTTCTAGGGGACTGATGACCTCAGAAGTTAAGTCCCATAGTGCTCAGAACCATTTGACCCATTTTGAACCGAGAGTCGAACTCGGGACCTTTGTCTTTCGCAAAAGGCAAAGGTCCCGAGTTCGAGTCTCGGTCCGGCACACAGTTTCAATCCACCAGGAGGTTTCATATAAGCGCACACTCCGCTGCAGAGTGAAAATCTCATTTTGGAAACATCCCCCAGGCCGTGGCTAAGCCATGCTCCACATGTCCTTTCTTCCAGGAGTGCTGGTTCTGCAAGGTTCGCAGAAGAGCTTCTGTGAAGTTTGCAAGCTAGGAGACGAGGTACTGGCTGAATTGAAGTTGTGAGGACGGTTTGTGAGTCCTGCTTGGGTAGCTCAGATGGTAGAGCATCTGCCCGCGAATGGCAAAGGTCCCGAGTTCGAGTCTCGGTGCGGCACACAGTTTTAATCTGCCAGTGAGTTTCAGGCTGGATCTTTTTTTTACTACATTAGACTCATACTCATGAGGTGCAGTATTCTAATTCCTATTTGCTTATGCTGATTTATATTTGCGTTATTCTACGTGTATGAAATGCTGGTCTGAACGATTCAGCTGCAGTAAATGCCTTTCCCCCTCTCCTTCTCCCTCAAAATCAAAAGTTGTTGCTTGGACGTAAAACAACGAATTTCCAAATCTAAAGCCTATCTTGGACTTTTGAATGTAACTGACAGCCTGCAGAATTTGGATTAAAGATATGAAGAGCGATGTGAAACGTGATTTAGAGCAGTTGTAAAAAGTAAAACAAAACCTAACTAATTACGATACTACACTTCATTAGACAAGGAGAACATCGGAAGCAAGATGGCAGTGGTGAAGAACGCCTTCAACGAAAGCGTTCTACTTGTGGGTCTACTACACACTGCAGGGACAGTGAGCTGTAGGGGATGCTGGTGCACCGTCAGGACGGAAATTATCGAAAAGCGCCCAACATGGGAATACTCAGCTACCCTACGGGCAGAAGGTTCTTGTACACAACTTTCGCTTACAGGCTGTCAGCTTAGAAGCTCCGTCTTCATATAATACTGACAGGTGTTTTCTTGGCGCTTAAGATCCCTCACTGGGTTAAAATTAGGAGCTGACAGCAAGAACAGAGAATTTAGCCACACAAATATAAAAGTAGTTAGCGCACATTTAAAGCTTAACTACCCATACACAGGGATATTCAAAAACAAGGAACATATTTCAGACATTTACTTCATCCAAAGTACCAAAGACAGAAACACAAATCGATCGTTCCCAGAAAGAGAGAAGTTCAAATTTTTATACATTCTGTGTGAGCTCCATGTGTTACACGAAAAATATCAAAACGGTGTCTCATTTCCTGCCACACACGAAGCAGCTGCTCTCTCGTTACCGAATTGACAGCTTCAGCAATGCGATATGACAGGCTTTCAAGAGTGTCAGGCATAGAGGGGATAAAAACGCGGTCTTCTATGTAACCCAACAGATAAGAGCCTCAAGGTGTGACATCTGGAGACCTGGGAGGTCACCGGTGATGAAGTTCATCTTCTGCTCCTCTTCTTCCTAGCCAACGTCCTAGGATGATGTGATTCAGGTCGCGTCGGACGATCTTAGAGAATTTATCCCCCCTATGCTTGACACTTGAAAATCTGCGACATCGCATTGTTGAAGCTGTCCGTTCGATAACGAGAGAGCATCTCCTTCTTGAGTGGCAGGAAATGAGTCATTATTTTTATATTTGTTGAGTCACAAATGTTGCTCACATTGAATGCATAAAAATTTAAACTTGTCTCTGTCCAGGAAGTTTGTAATTGTGTTTGTAACTTTTGTAGTTTGGAAGCAATAAATGTTTGCAACCTATTCCTTCTTTCTGAATAGCCTTGTACTTTCAGCACATCATCTACAGTACTAGACAGACATTAATAGTCAATTCCCGAAGGACATTCAACATTCAAAATGAAGTACATGTAAATAAATGTGATGTACCTTTTTTGCTTCTGGAGACAAGGATGTGTCTTCCAAGGGAGCTTGCACGAGATTTGAATTTCCCGGTGACAGTGTCGAACTAACTGAGAGCCTCTCGAATATTAATGTAGCTAGAAATGATCGTTCCATCTAACATAAGTGAAAAAACCCTGATATTCTCCCATGAAACTAAGAATAATTTTTCCCATGTATTAACTGAATGTTAAGCCCGCACACGCAAATCATCACACAGCAATCAAAATCACGTGCTTCTCCCTACCAAAAGCGATTAAAGTCAAATGAAAAATAAAGACTGGGTAACTTTACCCTCAGTCATATTAATGGCAGCTATTTGCAGTAATGAGGACGGTATCGGATGTTGATGGGACGGCAAAATTATAACGTGTATAGAAAACATTAGTTTAATGAATGAGACAAATTTTAATTCTGAGTGTTACTGAAAAATACTCTTCAGTGTGGTATTTGGCAGTTATGTGAAAATCAGTCACAATGAGAAAATGGCTTTCACTAAAATTCTTCCCAACACTATTTACAGAAATAGTTCATCAGGGTTGAGCTTTTTATCGCTTTGAATATCCACTTAACTGGTGCTGTCGGCGACTCGACGAAGTCCGCGTTGCTGAGTCACAATGAAGTAGCGTGTAGTCCAGTAATTACCGCCGTCGGGCTGATCCTCTTGATCGTAGCCGATGTCTGTGAAATCGTCTTGGTTAGTGGATTTGCAACTCCCGACGTTGCTAGGGTATTCAGTTCACAGGTGATGCACTCTGATGTCATGACGTTTGTCAGCGGTCTATGGACACAGTTCTGAATTTACAGTTTCCCGTTTGACCGCGGCTCGGAACACAGTACGACAGCCCGCGCAGACCGCGGTACGCGCAAAACAAACTGTACTGTGCAAAACAGTCACCACACACCAGCATAAATCACGCGGGGATCGGCAGATCATATATTAGCATAACTGTACTAAATATCAGTTCACGACTAGAAAATTCATTTCCACGCTTACATTTTGATTTGACATTAGGCGCTATACAGTGACCAGCCTGTGCTGCCTCCAATCGAAGCCGTATACGTCCGATATTCACGCTGCTCCGTGATCTACACATCATAGTTTTAATATCAATGTGCCTATTACAGTTCAGGATAAGAGGTAACGTGCCACGTTTGGTTGTTGGCTCCTTGTCCACGGTACACACCGAAATCACAAAAGCGTATCACCGATCAAGCAGTTAGTCAACATCAGGCACTGGCAAAGTACACTTGCACTCTTGGGCCGCGACAGTCACTTTCTGTTTTCGTTCCCAGACTATTTGTTGATGTTGGTTTATCGACCTATCGATATTTTTCGTTCACACGTCTCGTTTAACATCACACTTTCAAAATTCCGAGCATACCGAATTCTGACTCCACACCTTCACGTTATCATGTTCATGAAAAATACATTTAAATAGCTTGTTAATAAACTTGCAAACATACAGTGTCAGAGGAAAAGAAAATAACATTTCCGTTAATAGGAAGTCCTTGACGTAAAGAGAAAGCTGCACATAATAAGTAAGTAAAAAAAAAAAAACTCATTCTAAAGTAAATCATCCAGTGTACCAAGAAAATAAAAGCAGAAAACGAAAAAAATGAAAGCACAGGAAAGTATCTGTACCGTAGTTCAGTGTAATCTTTACAACCGCTGGGCGATACAGACGGCGCGGATATCCCTGTACTGTCCGAGGTGGTCGAACGTTCGCCGCAGACGCGAATCTACGGCCCGAATCGGCCGGCACAGCAACTGACTGGGTCGTGGTTCAAATGGCTCTGAGCACTATGTTACTTAACATCTGAGGTCATCACTCCCCTGGACTTAGAACTACTTAAATGTAACCAACCTAAAGCCGTCCGCACACGGACCGTGCATCCGAACGTTGAGCGTTGAGCGTGCCGAGTTTCTGACATCGTAGCGTGGAATAGCACGTTCGGGGGCCTTTCCGAACGTGCAGAGCGATATCTGGCGTGTCAGATATCTTGAGCGTGCGTCTGAGCGTTGACCAATGAGATGGCACAGCGCCACGTAAGTCACACGCACCTTGCTAGGTCGTAGCAAATAACGTAGCTGAAGGCCTCCTAGTGAGGTGCCATATTGGCGTTCATTTCAAGCCTATATGTATGTATATATGCCGTTTCTGATCACCAGCAAATTGAGAATCACTGGAAAACCCGTTATTAGTTGTGTGATTCGTTCCAATAAAATAATGAGAGACATCATTTTCGTGGTAAAATAATTATTGCAACTTGCGTATTATGAGAGTACGCTATAAGAAGGCTGCGACACACTGAAGATCCACCAAAAACGCATTGTTCTTGGTACAATTTGTTATAATTAAATTTCAATTAGTAACATTATTATCTACGATTAACGTTTTTAGCAACGGGTAACACAATATGGTTAATCATGCGGAAGAAGTTGTTGGCTTATCGCAGTATAGCTGACACGGTAGCTCAGCGTGTTCGCTCACAGCGGTAGCTGCCCTTTGTAATAAATAAACTGAGTTAATCGATCAACAACGAACTTAAACGGATGTCTCACGACGTCCGCCCCGGGCAGACACAACGAACAAACGCGAACAAAATGAGATTAAATAATAACAGTGAGTAGTGTCTCTGTCAACGAAAGACTGTTGAGGCGGTGGTTCCCGTTTTAACACTCCCAAATTTTTTTCCTAACATTCGCGTTGTTATTAGGTTCTGATACTTTATTATTAGTTTAATATGAGATTAAATAATAACAGTGAGTAGTGTCTCTGTCAACGAAAGACTATTGAGGCGGTGGTTCCCGTTTTAACACTCCCAATTTTTTTTCCTAACATTCGCGTTGTTATTAGGTTCTGATACTTTATTATTAGTTTAATACAATTATAGCTATAATATTTGATGTTATGCATGTGGTGTCACCGCCAGACACCACACTTGCTAGGTGATAGCCTTTAAATCGGCCGCGGTCCGTTAGTATACGTCGGACCCGCGTGTCGCCACTATCAGTTATTGCAGAATTCCTAGCGCTCGCCCCAGTTGTACAGCCGACTTTGCTAGCGATGGTTCACTGACAAAATACGCTCTCATTAAGCCGAGACGATAGTTAGCATAGCCTTCAGCTAAGTTATTTGCTACGACCTAGCAAGGCGCCAGTATCTGTTACTATTCATACTGTGAATCACGTAATGTCAAGAGCGACGTTCGTCATTAACGGATTAAAGTTAAGTATTCCACCAGCTACGTCCGTTTTTCTCAATTCTAATTCCCTTGCCATGTTCCAGACCTCACGCCAGCCTGCGTGAGTTAAAACGTGTGCATTTCGGCCTCCTTTAGTAACCCTGTGTTGGCTCTCCTGCCAACCGCAACAATGCAAATATAAGTTCACCTTTTTTTTGAGGTGTGACTTTGTTCGATTGGCTTAATCTACAGGACATCTTGCGCTACCTGTATAAAGATATTTTGATCCTTTTTGTTTTACGCTTCGTAATTCACATGTTGCAAAGATTCTGCTACTGGGTAGGAACAGTGATCAAGTAAGACTGACCTTGGGGTTTTACTAAAATGTGGGAATGATGAAATAATGTTTATCTTATGCAGAGAAGTATTCCAAATTTGTACCGCGCTGTTTGTAATGGAACTTTTATAAGACTGTGTCCTTACAGATTGGACATCGTACTTTCCTTTTCGTGGACGATGGAGGAAATGTGCGTTTTAATTGAGCTAACGTGGGAATTTTACACGCGCCCGTTGAGTAAACAGTGTGATTTACGAACGAGAAACATCCCTAACTGCCGCTGGAGTGCGTTGCGATCGCGTATACCACGTTGGGGCCCACGTACCGTGTGCTTTAGTCGCATCGTTTCTGAGCGTTCAGCAGCACGTTGAACTTGACACGCTCAACGTTAACGTTCGACAGCACGGTCCGTGTGTCTACGGCGTAAGGACATCACACACATCTATGCCCGAGGAAGGATTCGAACCTGCGACGGTTGCGGTCGCGCGGTTCCAGACTGAAGCGCCTAGAACCGCTCGGTCACAACGGCCGGCTGGGACGTGGTGACCGCGACTGAAGCTGGGCGAGAGGCGCCGTTTCACCTGGCGGTCGGCTTGGAAGTGTTGGCGGAAGTTGTGGGACTCCACCGTGGCAACCATGTGCACCACACACCGAGCGTTGTCATCAGTTGCAGCGTAGCAACTAGCAACGCTGCTTTCCAGGAAACTTTGAGGCACTTCTCTTGGAGTAATTATTGCTGAGTTGAAAGTGTAGGTCTGTTAAAACTATCCTCAGGATATGTTGTAATTTGGTCAATATTTAATAGGCAATTTTTTTATTTTTTTATTTTTCAGAATTTTTGAAATATACGTAACCCACTTTCTGACACTTTTGAGTGGGTGTATTAAGACTAACTATCTGTGCTATTAGTGCTACAGAAGTGGTTTGTCAATGCATGCAGACAATATGTTTATTCCGCTACTTTGTGCACTATATGAAAAGTCGGCCTCTTAGCCTCTCTGGTATCTTGCCAGAGAGTTGCCCGTCCCTAGCCACGAGGAGGCGGGCCGCTACTACTAGAAGAAACCACTCCATTGTACTACTCTTTTATTCCCCCCACCACCATACTGATCTAACTACAACTACTAGCTACTACAACTCAAGACTTAAACATCGTATATTTACATATTTACAATTGCGCATTAGATCTGAAGCGCGTTTACCCTCTCCCAAGGTAGGCTCGCTGGGCCTCCCTTGAGATTTTATTCACTAATTTTGCGAAATTTGATTTTATTCACTAATTTTGCGAAATATTTTAATAGGCAATACAGAAAAAACAGCAGCCGATCATGAAATCCGTAGTTTTATTACAGCAGATCTAGATTTCAACTATTACATAGTCGTCTTCAGTGCCAAAAATTACAAAACAATATAATCGCGAACACATATAAGATAGTTAACAACTTACAAACAGCACACATTTACATACTACATAACAAGTGACATTACTACATAGCGTCACGTAGTAAACTTTACTGTTGATGTGGGACATACAGGTGTCCAACAAGAACTGAAGCCGTTGCTTACATGGCTGACGAGGCAGAAAATGTGACGTCAGACACGTACAGTGCCCTCTGTTGAGACACCGGAGAATAGTTAAATAATAGCGAAGCTATATAATTTTTCAATAATGTTTTTAAAACTGTGCTGAACAATGAGATCACAAGTAATGGTAAAATCACAGAAAATAAAGAACATGTTTGGAGCCGTAAGTATTATCCGCTCAATAACAGCAAGTACTGGATGGTATGTACTGTATTTGTGCATTAGAAGCTAATGGATAGAGATCTATTTACAATTCCATACAACAGCGAAAAGTACAGTGTTAAAGAAATGTACCAAAATAATTAAACTGTAAAGGAATGAAAATTGTTCAATAAAACGTTGTATGCTCTCTCTGGGTATAATTTAAAACTATACAGATCGTGAAAATAGGTTAGCGCCATCTCTGTACTTGCAGTATAAACATGTGGAATAATGCAGCATTACAGTGTCGAAAGGTATGAAGATAGCCCCTGGTGCATAAAAAAAGAAGACTTAAGTAAAATAAAAGAACGAGAAGAGTGGAATAAAACATTACGTGTCCTCTCTGGACATAAATGAAAATCATACAGATCGTAAAATTTCATTAGTGCTCTCTCCGGGCTTACACTATAAACATGTGGAATAAAACCGCATTACAATGTCGAAGAAGCAAATAAAAACATGAATATAGTGTAGTACGTTAAAAGAGCGTCGATATCAAGTATGATGTATATGCTTGAAAGGCCAAACCATTCACGGGCACGATTTATAATACCTATGTGAGCCATACTGTGGCGATAGCTGTAGTCCTGTTAATACATTAAGAATTTTTATTTTTCCTTTGGCTAGGGCCCCCCGTCAGGCAGAGTGTTTGCCGACTACCGGTCTCTCAATTTGACGCCACTTCGGCGACCCGCAGTCGATGAGGACGAAAGTATGATAATGAGGACAGCACAACACCCAGTCCCTAGGCGGGGAAAATTCCCCGACTCAGCCGGGAATCGAACCCGGGCCCAGATGTTTGACAATCCATCACGCTGACCATTCAGCTATCGGGTGCGGACACATTAAGCATTGTAGTAATGGGCCGGATTCTGTTAAGGTCTATTTACATTCTTTAATTACATAACTACACTGTTATTTAACTATTCACCGATGCCTCAATAAACGGCGACACAACGTCTCTGACGTCACGTATACTTGCCGTTCAACCATGTAAGCAGTGGCTTCATGTCATACTCCTCTATGCCATACAACAGCAAATATTGTTAACTACGTGACACTTTGGACTAAAGTCATCTGCTGTTATATGGTGTGTTTCCGTGTGGTGTTTCTATTTACACTTACGATGTGTCGTTAACTATGTTATATTTGTTCCTGGTTATTTTGTTGTGTGATTTTTAGCATTAAAGATGACTACGTAATAGCTGAAATGTACATCTGCTGTAATAAAACGACGGATTTCGCGGTCGTTGTTGCTATTTTCTCCGTTGTCTATATTCAACGATCACTGCATATAGCGGGATCATACGCATTCCACTCTAATTAGTATTTTAACTGTCCTTGGCGCTGAATTTTATTGTCTGCTTCAGAAACATTGTTTTATACATATTTTGGAACATGGTACACTTAACGAACGCTGTAGTACGATTACCCTATCGTTCTGTAACAAAGAATATGCTAAAGATTAAAGCGAAACAGAGAAAGATCTTATTTCTGGAACCTGTAAACAATCATGACACCTATTAGGCGCTGCGGTCGCAGGTTCGAATCCTGCCTCGGGCATGGATGTGTGTGATGTCCTTAGGTTAGTTAGGTTTAAGAAGTTCTAAGTTCTAGGGGACTGATGACCTCAGATGTTAAGTCCTATAGTGCTTAGAACCATTTGAGCCCGTTAGGCGGAGTGAGTCCAGCCCCCCGTCACCTTTACAACTGCTTGATGCTAGGGACATACTAAATTAGATATCTTAATGTCTGTGGAGATATGTCGGCCCATTATTTCTCAAGAGAAGAAACCATAGAAGGTAGTGAAGTCGACGTTATAATTCATCCCAAAGGGTCTATGCGCAGGTCAGTCTATACCAAGACTATTATTCTTCACAAACCACTGCCTCACATACTTTTCTTTACGGCAGGCTGCACTGTCATGCTGATAAACAATGCTGTCTTCATATCATTCAGCGTTTCTTAAATGGCTAACCCCGAAAAACCCCCATATAAAGTAACACCGCCTCATTCATACTTCATTCTGTTGGCACTATATGTGACAGCAGGTAACGTTCTCTTGGTATTCGTCATACCCAAACCCCTCCATCGAACTGCAACAGAGTACAGCGGGATCCATCACTCCAAATCACTCATTTCCAGGCATTCAGTGTCCAGTGGCGCCGCCCTTTACACAACGGCTGGTGCCGCTTTTCACTGACTCCAGAAATGAGGTTCTGCTCGCCCATTCTGTCCAAATGCTTTTAGCTCTATATGAACAGTTATCGCACTGCTGACAGCATTATGCAACTCAAGAGTGATTCCTTCTGCTGGTTTTATATGATTTTTGCAACCGTCCTCCGCAACAGTCCGTGTCCGTCAGTATATGAGAGCTGGCAGGTCTTTGTTTAGCTGCTCTTCTTTATTCGCGTTTCCACTTCGCAGTCACATAGGCAACAATGGACTTGGCCAACTTTAGAAGTGTCGAAAAGTCCCTGACAGATTTGTTACTCAGGTGACATTAAATTGGCAGTCCACGTTAGAGTTCACTCTGAAACGTCCCCTTTGAAAAATTGTACAAGACTGTGCTTAAACTGACACACAATATTCTTTTTAGCGCAACGCAATCTGACTTTCAGTAATCCCTACAAGAGAATGGCCCTGACTAACATCAACCTATACCTTTCACAAATCACTTACCTCACAAAAATCTTCATTACTCAAGCTACTGCAATACAGCGAGCGCCACTACTGCCAGCTAAATAAAAGATTAACTACCGAAGGTACTAACTACTGATAGGCATAGTTAGCGAATGAAATATTTTAATAGAGAACAAACAATGTATTTACCTTAATAGTCATAATATATATAGCAGTTCATGACATCCAGTCTTAAAAATTTCACAACTCCGCCATCTCTCTCCCCACGTCCACCACTTCTGGCGGCTCACCTCCAACTGCGCAACGCTACGCGCTGTTGGCATCCAGCTGCCGCTGCCCAACACTACAATGGCAGACAACAATGCAAACCAGCCACAGACTGCACACGGCACAGCCAGTGATTTTTATACAGAGCGCTACGTGGCGGCGGCGTTACCAATAAAAAAACCTAAACAGCCTACTTATAACTCAGCTCTTCTGACGGAGTCATTGTGGTTTTTGCTGCTTCTCTACTGCCACCACAATACTCCTGCCTCCTTCTATACTGTGTATTTACCTTAATAGTCATAATATATATAGCAGTTCATGACATCCAGTCTTAAAAATTTCAAAACTCCGCCATCTCTCTCCCCACGTCCACCACTGCTGGCGCCTCACCTCCAACTGCGCAACGCTACGCGCTGTTGGCATCCAGCTGCCGCTGCCCAACACTACAATTGCAGACAACAATGCAAACCAGCCACAGACTGCACAAGGCACAGCCAGTGATTTTTATACAGAGCGCTACGTGGCGGCGGCGTTACCAATAAAAAAACCTAAACAGCCTACTCATAACTCAGCTCTTCTGACGGAGTCATTGTGGTTTTTGCTGCTTCTCTACTACCACCACAATACTCCTGCCTCCTTTTATACTGGCGGGTCCTGATTGCGACATCTAGTGCTCAGTTCCGCATTACACAAGGGTGTCCAAATACTTTTAACCGGCCAGTGTATCGAGAAGGTGAATTGGCTGTGACTTCATACTACCACGACTGCTTTTTACGATGTGGATGGAAACTGCGTTTTTCTACGGAAACAGATAATGAAAGCTGTTACGCTTCCGCATCTACTTCTTTCCATTTGCCACAGTTTCCTTCTTGTGTGGCATCGCTACCAAACAGCGCTCTCCGGCTCACAGAGGTCTCAATACCAATCTTTCAACATTTTCAATGAATTTAAACAAAACAGAAAATTCGTTGTCCTGGAATTGGCTCTTCGCCTCCTCTCTTTCTCCCACCGCCTGTAATAAGCTCGTTCTCGATGGGACATTAAACCCTAATTTTCCTTCCTTCCATCTGTCACCCCTAAAGAGTACATGTAAATTGTTATGCAATTTATAGTAACTATTAACAATATATGAACATATTCGTGCTGTGTAACCGACATTCACTCTTTGTACCGGCAACCCCCTCTCACACCACTATCGTGCAAGTGGCCACACCAGCTGACAACAGACAGAACAGCACTTGCTTACCAGCCAGTCAGGCGGCAACGTGACAGCCGCCAGAGGTCACTGGCCCTTAGGACCTTTTCGCTTCCGTGGATCACAGATGTGTTACGGCGCCGCCGGTATTCAGGCCGGCACGTAGCTATGCGAGGCCAGTCTTTTCCTTCGAATCCATTGGGTCAGGCGCCGATCACAGTATCTGTCCACCAATCATACTAAGGAAACCATCGGAACCGTCAATACTGTGCGACCGCCAGTCGCTGCCGTCTGTGGAGTAACCACTGGCTGCCTCAGGCATCGCCATGAAGTGGACTCTACACTGGAGACTATCAGGACTTCGGTACTGGCCGTCGATGTTGTCTTACGTTGTTGCTGATCAGCTTCAGAGTCAATTCACACTTTGACTTGCCAGTTGTTGGGGCCATCTGCCCATTCACGAACTCAATGATTACCATTAACAACCACGAGCAGTTGTTGCAAACTACTTAGTTCAATAAGGAGCTTTGGTTCATGTACTTTTTAATCAACTTTCTCTGCATTGTTTACCCTGACTGTGTTGTGATTGCACCTTTATAGGTGCGAGACGTAAGACAAAAAAATGTTCAAATGGCTGTGAAATCTTATGGGACTTAACTGCTAAGGCCATCAGTCCCCAAATTTACGCATTACTTAACCTAAATTATTCTAAGGACAAAAAAACACACCCATGCCCGAGGGAGGACTCTAACCTCCGCCAGGACCAGCCGCACAGTCCATGGCTGCAGCGCCCTAGACCGCTCGGCTAATGCCGCACGGCTCGAGACGTAAGACTTTGAACACATTATCTGGTGTGTTATCCTGGTTTACGTCTACATCAGGATCGAAGAAAATTTTATCGATGAAAAGAAAGCTGAAACATCAAGTCAGTTACGAAAACATGACACTATACTAGAAATTGAACAGGGAGGAACATGAAATTCTGAGTTGAATCTCAGTTTGTCACTGGGTTACGAAAATAAAGAGCAGCAACACAATTAAAGTTGAAAGTACGAAAAACACGTTAAAGAACACTATCATTTTCATTAGAAAGAGTGCATAACATTCAAGCGTTACTGAAAAACAGTCTCTCGTTGTGGTTGGAAAAATAAATAAAAGGATTTGCTACACGTACTGAAGCACTGTAGACTTGTAGAACTGGTTAATGGAATATACAGTCTATTTCACCGTTTCGAATTGAGGAAAGACTGAAGCGATGAAAACGAAAAGAAAATTTGAACAAAATACTAAATATAGGAAAGAAACGGTAGGCGATAAAGATTACTATGTAATGAGCAGTACAACACAAGACAGTCTATGGAAGGGTGTCATGACAAGCAGGTTGGATCAGATGACAAAAAGTTTCAACAAAAAAACCTGGTAATGTAAAATGACATGTCATTTTGAAAAGTGTTTTTGAAACAGATGTCTGCATTGTATGGTAAAGAAATGTGGGTCATGAGAAACCCAGAGAAGAAGAAATGTGCCACAGAAGATGGTTAACAACTAAGTGGTTGGGGAGAGAATGAAATTAATTCACAATACAGGGAACAGTAGAGGAAAGAAGTCTATGTACACTATTAGTGGAAGAAAAACGCATACCCGAGATATCTGCTATAGAATCTAGATGCAATTAAAATGATAGTGGGAGAAGAAATAGTACGGAAAGATCGGAAAATTTAGCGCAAGGTAGGATGTAAAGCATGATTAAATAGTTTTGAATGTTTCCTGCTACAAAGAGTTTTCCTTTAAGGGGTCTGAAAGGAGCTAAGAAATAAAACAAGTTCTAGTCGAAAATGTCTGTTCCTCACTCTCTGCTACATGCTTCTGCCACGTAAAATCCTTTACTGCTCACATTCTATACTACCATGTTCACTCAAATAGGTGGTTGTAATTAAACCGACGACGTTCAGAGTGCTGAAGTGCGGATGAAAACATCGCAGGACGCTAAAGCGTCGTAGGTGTTTTGGTTCTTTGGGGCCCGCAGTGTCGTGATTATTTCGAATTTCAACCAGTTACACTGCTTTTTCTATGGTTTTTATTTTATAAATTATTCACGATGAGCCCATTTCGGCATACTGCCATCATCAGGTGCTCTGTAAATGCGTAAGTAAGTGATGGACTTAATATAATGGCCTGTGACTATGACCAGAAAAGTTATAATACATCTTTGGGTTTTTTACCTTACAAATAATACGTTGCTGCCATATCCTGTCTTTCTTGGAATTATTATTTACTTAAAATCAGGAAAACTATAGTACCTACTCAGATAGCAAAATGATAGGCCAAATTAATGAAAAATAGACCAATAAAATTAAATCAGATAAAGATTATAGCTTATTTATCATAAACAAAAATGACTACGAACAAAATGTTAACGATTTCTTTGTTAACAAAGATACCACACATATCTATAGAAACCCCACAAACAAAATTGCAGCCCAAACCAAGTAAACCATAAGCTCATGTGAGATAATTTTTTTTTTTTTTTTTTTTTTTTTTTTTTTTTTTTTTTTGTCATCAGTCTACTGACTGGTTTGATGCGGCCCGCCACGAATTCCTTTCCTGTGCTAACCTCTTCATCTCAGAGTAGCACTTGCAACCTATGTCCTCAATTATTTGCTTGACATATTCCAATCTCTGTCTTCCTCTACAGTTTTTGCCCTCTACAGCTCCCTCTAGTACCATGGAAGTCATTCCCTCATGTCTTAGCAGATGTCCTGTCATCCTGTCCCTTCTCCTTATCAGTGTTTTCCACATATTCCTTTCCTCTCCGATTCTGCGTAGAACCTCCTCATTCCTTACCTTATCAGTCCACCTAATTTTCAACATTCGTCTATAGCACCACATCTCAAATGCTTCGATTCTCTTCTGTTCCGGTTTTCCCACAGTCCATGTTTCACTACCATACAATGCTGTACACCAGACGTACATCCTCAGAAATTTCTTCCTCAAATTAAGGCCGGTATCTGATATTAGTAGACTTCTCTTGTCCAGAAATGCCTTTTTTGCCATAGCGACTCTGTTTTTGATGTCCTCCTTGCTCCGTCCGTCATTGGTTATTTTACTGCCTAGGTAGCAGAATTCCTTAACTTCATTGACTTATAGGATATGAAAAAACGACATATATACCCATGGACCCTAGAACACCAAAGGTCCATGGGCACCCGAAGACAGACAATTTGTTCCTATACGTCTTGTACAGCAAGAAATTGAACAAACTCCTTAATAAATTTTACACATGCAACAAAAAAATATACAACAAGGAATTCTAGAATATTAGCTAAACAAATCATAGACATAAAGACGCCTTCAAATGCAAGATTTGTATGTTTCGGCATTACTCACCTATGCACGAACATCCCAATCTAGGAAACAATAGATATCACAGAACAAAACCTATTGAAATACAGAAAAATCTCAACACAACGCACCTCATAAATTTTAAAGCTAACAAAATTTGTCTTGGACCAAAATTACTTAGTGTTTCATAATTAAATATATACACAAAAAGATGGAGTTGCGATGGGATTTAGCATCGCTGGAGCCGTAGCTGACATATTCCTTGACAGCTTGGAAGAAAAATTCTTAGAAACAAAAAACGCAACTAATCAAAAAATCATATACTATTACAGATATGTAGACGACACGTTAATGCTTATAGAAGGTAACCTTACTGACATAGACGAAATATACGAAGTATTGAATCAGTTACGACCCATAATGAAATTTACCATAGAACACGAAATTAACAAAACAATTAACTTTGTCGATCTCACTATAAAGAACACTAACAACAACCATTGCTTCAAAATTTAGAGAAAGCGGACCACAGAAACCTGTATTATCAATGCGCACTCAAAATTCGTAATAATCAAGTCATAGGTGCGTTCATTAACCAGTGCGCTCACGGAGTACGCTGAAAACAAAAATACTGTTCAACTTTTACCACCAGGTGGACATATGATGCTATAAGCTGTGAGAATGTGATGTGGGTGGAGGAAAACGGGACGAACGATCAGACACGTCATAACGGTGGTTCTATGACGTTTACTAAGATGTGATCACAAGTTACAAAATGTGTTCAGTATGGCCTTCGGACTCAGCAACATACCGAATCCGTAATACGGCGTGGTCGATAGTTGCTCACAGCATATCCAGTGTAATCAGAGCGAAATGTAATTGTATGCTACAGCCCTGATAATCACAATCTTTCAGATACCCCCACAACCAGAAGTTACATGGTTTTAGGTCGGAATATCTGGAAGGCCACACGTCATGAAGTGGCCTAGAGATGATGTGGTAATTACTGAAGTTTCCTGGAAGCAACTCTTTCCCTTGGGAAGCGACGTTTGGTGTCGCACCATCTTGCATGAAAGTAGTGGTGTGGACAGAGTAGCGCTCTAGCAAAGCTGGAATCATGTGCTGTACAAGAAGATCCTCATAACGCTCAGATGTCACTGTACGCCGAACTAGCCCGTGAGGTGTAGTCTGCTCGACGAAAAACGGACCGCGAATGAAGGAGTTTGCGAAATCACATAGGCTGAGTGCTGGGGATGTTCCTGCACGACAAGTAGCAGCGTAGAATCCCATACGCGACTGTTCTGTGCGTTCGCGGCACTGTGCACAGTAAAATGAGCCTCGCCTCTCCAAAGAATAGTCCCCCTACCCGTCACATGTTATTCATTTCCATGTGTGCCAAAATACGAAGGCTTCATTTGGTGCACTGAGAATCCAGTGTAAAATGTGCCGCAAAATCATTGAAACTGTTGACCAGGGCAGAGAAAGCTGGAGTACTCGCCACAGACTGTGAGGCGGGTGCCGCACGGTCGGCTATGGCTACACCGCCTCCCAACTTCTCCACCTGATTTACCTGTTTCTTCAGACTGCTTCATCATATTCCTTAACTTTTTTAAAAAAATAGGGTCTCTTTGCAGCTGTTTCTGTCGTCGATATTCCTGCACTGCAGCGCTGCTGTTCCTGCCGTTCTGATAAAACAGTTCTGTCAACAGTGAACGGTCTTTCTTATCAACGACCATTGCGTTTCGTACGGAAATTGTCACCTTCATAACCGTTTACACCAACAGTCACTTCACAAAAGAAACGATGTAAAATAGGAAGCATTTCACATTCTGATTGCTTACAGCGCTATATTTTCAATTGGAAGCAGAAAGTGGAACTTATTCAGTATATTCCACGAGCGCACAGATTAATGAACAAACCTACAAAATTTCAACGTCCTGCAATGCATACAGTTAGCGCTGCAGTACTCGGAATCAGATACGTACGTTCTCTGGCTAGAGGCTATCACAAGTTTAGATTCAGTGACATGCTATCCAGAGAAACGCTACTTTTACTGACTAAGAGTTTGAAAATTCACACAATCGTTACCAGTTTTGGTGAGTGCACTATGTACTACACTGTTCACCAATATTCAGCGGTCTAAATCTCGAAACTTCGACTACATAGCACATCAGGTGAAGTTCTTTAGTCCTTCGATAGAAAGTCACGATTTTTAAAATTCTCATTAGCTTCCAGTAGCGTTCTTTACACCTGCTCTCATTTTTTTTCCGAATCAGTCTGCTTCTCAGCAAAAATAAATTACAACATTTTACAAAATTACGAGAACACCAAAATATAGATTCTCACGAAAGTGAGGCTGACTTACGACTCCTCGAGATGAGCTTCCGTAAATCTCACTTCCGTTCAGTAGCTACGCAATAGTTCGCACCGGATAGCCATCCTTATCATAGCGCCGTTTCTCGGACGGAAACGTGCGCCGCCCTAGGTCGAATCCAGCCAGCAGATTATCGACGAGGTTCGGCCTGCCAGCTAGCCTGCTTGTGGTTTTTAGGGGGTTTCTCATATCCCACTAGGTGAACATCGGACTGGTACCCAAGACCCACCTCAGATAGACGAATTGCAAAAATTTAGAAAACTTGTGCTCACTTTCACTTGAATAACACTACACGCTGCCAACTGGGCTACACGTATTCCGTCCCAGAGATAAGGGAACGACGACAGGATGGGCATCCGGCCACCTCTTAAATTAACCGTGCCAAATCCATTCACAATCATCCCGACCCTTTGCACATGCAGGACAAAGGAAGAAAAAGAAGAAAATTCAGAACGCACAAATGTTCGTTTCCCTCACTAGTTGGAACGTACTGCAGTGATCTACCCCATAGCTTTACGCGAAAACAGAGCAAATTCCCTTCATAACCATTCCCAAATTACGCATTTACTAAAATCATTTTCCAAACTTACTATTTCTTGAAGAGCAAATAAATTGAAAAATGTCTCATCTTCACTGGCCTTAATGACAGAAGTAAGGAATTTGCTTCTAGAATTCTTTAACTGGATACTTCATATTAATCATTTCATACAATGGATGTGAGTCGCTGCTCAATTCAGCGCTATGATTCACACGGTCATTCATCATTCATTATTAACATATTTCGACATACATGATACATTCACTTCCTCACTCATTCTGACGGCGTAACAAACGAAAACAATAACGTCAAATAAAAGAAAACAGTATTTATATTTTCGAAATTAACACATTATAAATCTTTTACTGTTGTAAATAAAATTGTCTTATTAACAACGTAGTAACGAAGTGTTTAGTTTAAGCTCTCCTTCTGATGCATTTGCAGAAACATTATTGTTAGCTTAGGATGCTTCAGTTTTGTTTCAAATACACAACTTAAACTGTTACAGCAGTGATATTGTTATTTTGTTATGGGTCTGAAGCGGTTGTAATAGACTGTTGAATCCGTATTGTTACGTTAACCATGCTGAAGTGACTTACAAGGAGACAAACACCAATTGATACATAGTACTTACTGGAATTAAGTAAAACATGGAAGAGAGGACCCACGAATATAACTTTCTTTTCACATAACCTGTTTATTTACCAATTTATAACCATAAAATTTTCTTTAACAAAATGAACAAATTTGCAAAATTCTTTTGAATTTAAACCTTAAGTTGAACAAGCTTTGGCAAAAGAAATCTGAAGTGCTGTATTGCAAAACAACAAACAATGTGACAATGATAACAAGACGGCCGGACCTGCAGCCCGCTCGTTATCGGATGAAACAGCGGTGTTTACTACCGCGCTGGACACAGTCTGTCTTATTGAATGCTCTTTCTGCAACACATGAAAACTACATAAGCACCACTGATGAAAAGATAGATTCAATTACTCACAACAGATGGGGTAACTTTCAATTTGAAAGCTGTTTGTCGAAAGGTTAGGGGTTAAAAAGCGCACCTGTGCTTAAAGGTTTAAACAGATTAGGAAGCAATGTGACAATGATAAGGCTTAAAATCAAATAGGGGTAATGCAGGAGTCGGATTAATAATGAATAAAAAATAGGAGTGCGGATAAGTTACTACAAACAACATAGTGAATGCATTATTGTGCCCAAGATAGACACGAAGCCCACGTCTACTACAGTAGTACAGGTTAATATG
This sequence comes from Schistocerca gregaria, assembly GCF_023897955.1. Lineage (NCBI taxonomy): Eukaryota > Metazoa > Arthropoda > Insecta > Orthoptera > Acrididae > Schistocerca > Schistocerca gregaria. The sequence continues at coordinate 582,660,172 of NC_064920.1, read as the reverse complement.
CCAACTAGCTCTGCAGATGACGAAGAAATTGAAGAAATGTATGATGAAAGAAATTATTCAGATAGTGAAGGGAGACGAAAATGTAATAGTCATGGGTGACTGGAATTCGGTAGCACGAAAAGGGAGAGAAGGAAACGTAGTAGGTGAATATAGATTGGGGCTAAGAAATGAAAGAGGAAGCCGCCCGATAGAATTTCGCACAGAGCACAACTTAATCATAGCAAACACTTGGTTCAGGAATCATAAAAGAAGGCTGTATACATCGAAGAAGCCTGGAGATACTGACAGCTTTCAGATAGATTCCATAATGGTAAGACAGAGATTTAGGATCCAGGTTTTAAATTGTAAGACATTTCAAGGGGGAGATGTGGACTCTGATCACAATCTATTGGTCATGAACTGTAGATAAAAACTGAAGAAACTGCAAAAAGGTGGGAACTTAAGGAGATGGGACCTGGATAAACTGAAAGAACCAGAGGTTGTAGAGAGTTTCAGGAAGAGCATAAAGGAACAATTGACAAAAATGGGGGAAAGAAATACAGTAGAAGAAGAATGGATAGCTTTGAGGGATGAAGTGGTGAAGGCAGCAGAGGATCAAGTAGGTAAAAAGACGATGGCTAGTAGAAATCCTTGGGTGACAAAAGAAATACTGAATTTAATTGATAGAAGGAGAACATATAGAAATGCAGTAAATGAAGCAGGCAAAAAGGAATACAAACGTCTCAAAAATGAGATCGTCAGGAAGTGCAAAATGGCTAAGCAGGCATGGCTAGAGGACAAATAAATGGATGTATAGGCTTATCTCACTAGGGGTAAGATAGAAAATTAAAGAGACCTTTGGAGACAAGAGAACCACTTGTATGAATATCAAGAGCTCAGATGGAAACCTGGTTCTAAGCAAAGAAGGGAAATCAGATAGGTGGAGGGAGTATATAGAGGGTCTATGCAAGGGCAATGCACTTGAGGACAATATTATGAAAATGGAAGAGGATGTAGATGAAGATGAAATGGGAGATACGATACTGCGTGAAGAGTTTGACAGAGCACTGAAAAACCTGAGTCGAAACAAGGCACCGGGAGTAGACAACATTCCATTAGAACTACTGACAGGCTTGGGAAAGCCAGTCCTGACAAAACTCTACCATCTGGTGAGCAAGATGTATGAGACATGCGAAATACCACCAGACTTCAAGAATAACATAATAATTCCAATCCCAAATAAAGCTGATGTTGACGGATGTGAAAATTACCGAACTATCAGTTTAATAACTCACGGTGAAACCTTCCCGTCTAATATTGGATGAACGTTTGCTTGCTGACTGAACGCTGCGTCTCTTAAAATCTTTTAACTGCTGCTCTGTCTAGACTACCTGCTGATTATTACGACGAAACATAAAATGTGTTGTCGCCGTGACCCTCAGTCGTTACCTGAAATTATTAAGACTGATTCTTACCTTTAATTATTTATACTGGATCGCCATCTGACTGCTACAGCAAACTGTGGAATGAATATACTTACTTCTCTTTAACATAATTATAAGCTGCTGGTGGAGTTTCATAATACTTTGTGACTGGAATTCTTTAAGTTGAAGTTAATTTAGATTTGATAAAAGCTGAAGCTCAGTTTAGACTTTTCTTTTAAGATAACAATAAATTCCGTAAAGCATTTACGTGAATGATTTTGGGATAGAAAATTCTTAATGCATTTAATCTGGTAGAAGTTAACTATATTCTGAGAACGATCTTGACAAACAATTACAAGGGGTATAGTTCTTTACAAAAATTCTTAAAAAGTAGCGTTGCGCTACATACCTAATTTTCCATCAAAATTACATAACTATATTCTGAGAACGATCTTGACAAACAATTACAAGGGGCATAGTTCTTTACAAAAATTCTTAAAAACTAGCATTGCGCTACATATAGCGAGTGGCTGGCGAGCACACCGCTTCTTTCAAAGTGTTAATTCATACCTCGCTTACAGCGACCTCCTCTCATGTCTCGCTAGCTACGACTGCCTCGTCTCACATCTTACTCGCAACTGCTCGCTTCCAACGCTCAATGCTCCAAAAGTGCGGTCTCGCCGCCAACAATGGTTTTTGGTGCAGACAATTCCTGCTACCATTACAGATGTATTACTGCGCGCTGTTTCCCGCTCTTTCTCAAAATGTATCTATGCGCGGTTTCCCGCTCTTTCTCAATAATACACAATGCAATTTAATTAACAAAACAATTTAAATAAGAAACAGTTCAGATAATTACATGCTAAAACAGTTTAAATACGCCTATTACATAATTACATATGCCGCTACTCGGCTTTCTTAAAATTTTACTACGTTGTTGAGTCATATGGACTCAACATAAGTATAAAATTTGATTATAGAAAATAGTTTGAACAAAGTGTATACACAAATGCTGTCATACGAAATGATTTGTCTATCTCTAATAAAGAGAATATGTAAATAGAAAGGGTTTTAGTAGGAATTGTACATCAAGTAAAATTTGGTTCCCTTAAATTTAACAACAAGAATAAGAGTAAATGTGAAAATCAATATACAGATCATATGAAGCAATTGAAAGTTTACATTATGAAACATTTAATTCAAATTGGCATCTCTTAGTACCACAATTAAGGAAGGTACAAAAGGAATTGGATAGCATGGTCAAAGCACTGGCAACTGTCTGTGAATGCACTCAAAAGTCTGTTCCTTTCCCTCACATAGCACAACACCAGGTTTCGCCATGTGGTTCCATCATCGCCTTGCTCCATAGTTTTAGTGTACCCAAACACTAAGTACGTCGTCGAATAGCCTGAGTTACCGCAGCCACATCAGGATTAAGTTCCATCTCCAATGGTCCATTAAGGTTGGTGGTGTGCATCTTGGTATGCAAACACCTATTGTCGTACATCACTGTGGTGTGTATCTAGGTATGCAGGCACCAATTGACATACATCGGGCTGTGGTGTGCATCTAGGTATGCAAACACCTCGTCGAGAACATCATTGGTTGAAGTCACGTGTTTCACAATTCACTGATTCTGTGCTCAATAACCATGGGGATGCACAGGAATTAAGGTACGGGTAAAATTGTTTTGGCAATGGGTTCACGGACATTGTTGGTACCATAATTTGACTACCAAATAATTTTCCCTGTGACAAAATATGTTGTGTCGTAATTTGTAACAATATGTAGTTTTAATTTAAGAATTCTTCCAGAAAATTATTCCCATATATAAAAGACATAAAAGTTCCTACTTATTCAGTATTTGATAGTATACAGATTTGTTATAGACAAGTACAATATTACTTATTCTGTATTTACATATCTTAGTTTCTTACATCATTAATTATAAATTTTGTTGACAATGCATTTCTTGACTTACTGTCCTAAAATTGTATCTTCCATTCAGGGGTGTAGTCGTCAGTTATGAGTCGTCAAATGTCAGGTCATAATATACAATAAAATTACTGTCATAAAATTATTTAAAGTATTCTTTTGCAGCTGAAAATTAAGGTAAACATTATTCTGGTTAGACATTGTAATGTGTGGTCCCCATCCATAGTGTTGCAATGTGTCACATGCTAGCAAAATTATTTCTTAACATTATACATTTCTTATATACTAACATAACATACACATTCTTCTTCTGCATCTGTGTCAACTCTCTGCATAACCTGTTATAAACATTCAGCATTAATTAACGTCAGCGCACGGCATGAATTATTATAAAACATTCAGTATTAATTATCGTCAGTGCACGGCATGACTTCAATAAACATCTTCTGGTACTTCTCGTCCGCTCCTGGCATGACCTATAAAACACTTTATCATAATATTAACTGCTGCAAAATCACGTCAGCTCCCGGCATGACCTATAAAATTTCTGTAATGACAATTAGCGTCAGCTATCTGCGTGACCTAAAGATTCACATCCTTATTCTAACTAAAACTACGTTTCATTTTGATGACGTGTGACAACAATGCTGCATTCTGGAATAAAGAGTACATGTTAATGTTACCACTAAAATAATTGATTAATGAACGATCTATATTATCAGTTTAGCTATTGCAAAAATCGACATTTTCTTAAGTAATTATGTCACGTTATAAAAAAAATTTCTTTCATTTATGAGCTCTCAGTGCACAAATTCATACGTCGTGTCGTTGTCTGCATGTTCTCTTTAAGTTAGGAAATGTTTCTCGTGTTTTTATTTGTCTTGGCTGGCGTAGCATCATTAAGTACTGCTGTGTTCTTTAAGGTACGGTGAAATATTAGCGGCCCGCTGCGTGTCGCGGCTTTGTTTGTTACTGAAGCGCGCTGAAACTACCATTGTTGCATACTTACGTGTCACGCTGTCCTTTCGTCAGCTGAAATGCAAAAATTTAAGTCAAGAAATGTTTCACGTTGGATACATGATGATTCCCTAATGATTTCTTCTTACGTAGCGTTTCCACATGCACTACATTAGCGTGTGGAATATTACGAACTCTGTAAGGGCCTGCATACAGAAGTTCGAATTTACGGCATCTGTGCTTACCTTTGTTGGAAAGAAAATGAGTGCGAATCAGTACTTTGTCGCCAATCTCGTACTTCTGTAGTCGACTTACCTGCTTCTGTTGTTTCTTCCGCCGATCTGCAGCTCTTTTAGTGTTTGCTAATGCTGTGTCTATTATTTCACAATGTCGAAGCCTACGCGTCTTAGGAAAAGTAATTAGTTCGGTAATTTTGTTCGGTGGGTCTTTATTTGTCAGTATTACGGTTGGTGATAGCATCGTAGATTCATTGGGTATTGCATTTATCACTTCTTGAAACTGTAAAATATATTTATCCCATGTTGTATGTCTTTTATGACAATAAATTCTGCATAACTTCCCGATCTCTTTCATTATTCTTTCTGATGGGTTGGAAGAACTGTGATATCTTGATATGTAAATAGGTGTTATGTTCTTACTTTCTAACATTTTCTTCCATACGTCTGACCTAAACTGCGGACCGTTATCCGAAATAACCTTCTGTACACGTCCTACTACTGATAGAAAATCTCTTACAAACGCTCTTGATACTGTTCTTGCTGTTGCTTTCCTTAGTGGAGAAAATGTTACAAATTTGGATGTTAGTTCTACAGCTACAAAAATATAACTATAACCATTATTTGTTCTGGGGATTGGACCGAAAAGATCCACTGCTGCCATGTGTCTTAACTTAACCGGTATGATGGGATACAATGGTGGAATGTGTGACACTGTTGATGATTTAGCTTTTTGACATATCTTGCATGATGCTATTACTTTTCTTATGTGTTTTTCCATGTTATTAAAGTGGCAATTTTGTCGCAGAATCAGAAAGCATTTCCTCACTCCGTAGTGTCCATAACTTAGATGTGTATACCATATCAGTTTATTTACGATCCCTTCCGGAATGCATAAAAGCCAATTATTACCGTCTCGGTATGACCGAATAAAGAGTATATTTTGATGTACAGTGTAATGAAGTCTGACTTTAGCGTTACTTCTGTCTTTCCAAAGCGTTACAATCTCTTTCAGTGTTTCATCTTTCTGCTGTTCTCTCTCTATATCCTGTAATGCTGCTGATATAAAGTTTTCGAAAGCTACTTGTTTAATATACATAATACTATGGTTGTTGTAGCAAAAGGTATTTTCTTTCTCCATGCGTTTATTGTGAATGGACCTCGACAATGCGTCGGCAACAGTATTCTGCGTGCCTGGAATGTGTATAATGGTAAAATCAAACTCTTGTAAGTATAATTTCCAGCGGCTTAATCTATCGTGCGTAAGTTTTGCTGACAATAAAAACTGGATTGCTCGGTGATCGGTATATATTGTTGTATGTCGGCCATATAGAAAATGACGGAATCGCTTAAAAGCGTAAATTACACATAGTGTCTCTAATTCTGTTACAGAATAATTGCGCTCTGCTGGAGAAAGTATCCTGCTTGCAAAAGCAATGTGTTTCACGACTGTCTTATCTTCTTCCTTTATTTCTTGGAAAATATGTACTCCTAGTGCTGTGGTTGAACTATCTGTTGCAACGGAAAAGTTTTGTGTTGGGTCAGGGTGTGATAACAAAGGTGCTTTTAATAATGCTTCTTTCAAGTTCTCGAATTCAGCTTCAACGTCTTCATTCCATGACCAAAGTGTGTTTTTACTTGTAAGCTGGTATAGCAAGGGCGTGTCTAATGCTTTGTAGTGGATAAATTTTCTAAAATAATTGATAAGACCTAAAAAGCTCCGAAGTTCCTTTTTGTTTGTTGGCACGTCGATGTCTTTCAGTGCTTGCAATTTGTCAGGGTCTGGTGCGATACCTGTTTGTGAGATAATGTGCCCTAGAAATTTTATTGACGCTTTACCAAATTCAGATTTACGCAAGTTTATAGTTATACCATTCTGCTCGAATGTATTCAGTAATTGTTGAAGAGTATGATTGTGTTGTTCCCAGTTTTCTGCTGCAATTAAAATGTCATCGACATATGTAGTAATTTTGTTTTTCAGATCTTGTGGTAGAATAGTATTCATGCCTCGTATAAAGGCGGCAGACGAAATCGTTAGTCCAAACGGAAGTTTACAAAATTGATAGCATTCCCCAAAGCAAAGGAATGCCGTATATTTTCGGCAATTTGGGTGTAGTTGGATTTGCCAAAACCCTGATTTGAGGTCGAGTGTAGTATAAATGGAGGTGCCATGAAATTTTTGCAGTAACTCTTCTAACGTCTGTGGTCGGTCGGTTTCTGTAATGATTATTTTATTAACTTGACGTGAATCTAAAACTAAACGTAGTGATCCATCCTTCTTTTCAACAATGTGTAGTGGATTTATATATTGGCTGGCTGCTGGTTCTATTATTCCTTGATCGATCATTGCTCGTAATTCTTTCTTAACTGCTTGTGTGTGTATGTGTGGGATTGGATAATGCTTTGCTTTGAAAGTCTCGTGTGGTTTCACCTGAAATTCGTACATAAATCCTGTCATTGTTCCTGGAACATTGGCAAAAACTGCTTTGTGTTGTACCAGAATATTTTCAAGTTCTGTGCGTTCTGCGTCGCATTTTGCTACACTATTGTCTACCTTGCGTGTAATTGTCTCGAACATATTGTACTCCTGTTCCTCTACCAAGTCATTATTAAGTGTGTTCGTGTATAGTGCGATATAACAATCGTTATCTTGAGAATCAGTAATAATCTCGATCCTGTGCATATTTTGTTCTTCGGAGGATACTGTGTTTTGAAATCTTACGATCACTTCCCTGTTTTCCTTTTGTAGTGTGAGGTATGACGATTTGAAGTCAATCTTCGCATCGTACTGAACAAGAAAATTTATTCCTAATATCATGTCTGTTGTTAACCCTTTCGCGGCTGGAAGGCTGAGCGTCCTGCCTGCCTGGCCGGGTGACAGGGACGAGCGCACTGCGCGCCTGGCCGGCGGCGGCTGTCGCAGCCCTGTGGCCGCTGCAGGCTACGGCCGCCGCAGGCTTCCCGCGTGTTGCCGCGTGCACAGAACCACTGTTCAGCAGCGCCTTAAAAAAACACTATACTCTGTATGGTCACTTTGGTTATAGTTTCTGATAACAACGAAAGAGAGCTTCGAAAATAGCCAACACTTTCAGTTATATGTTTATTATGGGCTGAAAAATGGTTGGTTTAGAAAAATGATAGGAACTTTTTTAATAGTAATTCCAAAATCCTCTAACTAGAGATTTACACCGTCGATGTATGTGCCTAAAACATATTAAAATTCCACTATCATCACATGAATGTATTTCAAGATATATAGTTTTAAATAGAGTTGTGCGTAGCGAAAACGCCCAAATCTCGAACAATATTCTTACTACGGTCTTAAATAGATAATAATTACAGAAATTTAAAACCTAATTTTGTCATGCAATCGGACTAAAAGTTAAACAAGGAATATATCTGCATAACTCATTTTGCGATAGGCCCTAGCCTTCGTTTGTAATTAAAACCTAAAGTCGATTCTCCACAGTAAGAAATTGGATAGTAAACGCCTTCCTTCTTCTAGCTCGCTGTCTTCTTTTTCAGCCCGTCACGTTCAGTACGGTTTACTTTAATGGTTTCCCATCCTCATTTTCGACGCAGGCTTTGGACTGCCGCTGGCTGAGTTAAAAACCATTTTTTTTACTTTTATCTGCTTTTTTTTGTCCGCAGCTCGTGGTCTCGCGGTAGCGTTCTCGCTTCCCGAGCACGGGGTCCCGGGTTCGATTCCCGGCGGGGTCAGGGATTTTTCACGTGCCTCGTGATGACTGGGTGTTTGTGTCGTCTTCATCATCATCATCAATCATCCCCATTACGGTCGGAGGAAGGCAATGGCAAACCACCTCCACTAGGACCTTGCCTAGTATGGCGGCGCGGGTCTCCCGCGTCGCTCCCCTACCCTCGGTAAACGGAGTATGGGACTCATCATCATCATCTGCTTTTTATTTTTATTTTTTTATTTTTTACTTTTATCTATTTGAAACGTACAAAGTTACTAAAACGTGCTAATATTTCTTTAGCGTGTGGTAATTTTCGAAACATGGCACCATGCAGAGAGCCACATCGCACTTTTTGCATCTTATGCGTGTCATTTTTCGTTGTGAATGAGCAGTGCATACTACACAGCGTCTCTGGGGAATCTCCTTTTTCTCCGTTGCTACGAGGAACCCTGGATAATGTCCCTCTTTATTCTGCAGTCGGAAAGGGCTTTCTTCTTTGGTTGTCCGTGGGATCGCACTTTTACACGTTTGACTATGAAATCTGTCAAGCAATTGACGGATTAGCTCCAAGTGGTATATCGCTAGTGGTATCTTCTGTTGCTTTTGTATTTCAAAAACAGTTTTTGCGTTCAGCACACACAAGTCAGTCAAATGAAAGAATACTTTCTTGTACCACTTCAGTGTCTTTCGGATGCACTGTACAGAAGATAATAGCATGTCTGTCTTATCCACTGCACCCATTGACTTATTATAGCTGACGACACAGGTGGGTTTCAATTTGTTTTGGCCTGTTCTATGTTCTTTCTACTGTGTCTCCACAAACTCTGGTCCATTTACGGTCGAAAGCATCCACACTTCTTTCTTGTCCATCCATTTTAGTGCCATTAATGTTCCACAAGATTTGAACTGTACTTCCCCTTTTTTCAGCTTGTCTGGTAACGGTGGTAGATGTTTCCTGTTTTTTCGTACTGTTCCGACGGCGTTTGTACATTTTTTGTGGAGCCATAGAAATAATTCTGGGCTCGAGTACCAATTGTCCAAATAAATGGTATGACCTTTGTTGAGGTATGGCAATAACAAACTCACAACAACATCGCCTGATTTTCCCCAATCAGAATTTCCAGATTCTATTTCCGTGGCAGCACCAGTGTAGATAATATAATCCAGAATATAATTCGTTTCTACGTCACAAAGGACGAAAATTTTAATGCCAAAACGACTACGTTTATTTGGTATGTACTGCTTGAATCGGAGCCTTCCCTTGAAAAGTAGCAAACTTTCGTCGATCACTAGGTTTTCAAAGGGTACTACTGCCTCGCGGAATTTATTTCTTGTGTGACCTACAATGAGACGTATCTTTACAAGAATATCTTGAGACGCGGTGGAATTGTCACAGAAGTGCAATAAACGCAGAATCAATTTGTACCGGTCCCTGGCCATTATGTTAGAAAATATTGGTGTCTGAAGCAAAGAATTTGTCGACCAATATTCATTCACTTCTAACTTTTTACTTCTAGGCATAAGCAGAGAACATGCTAGGAAACAATAAAATTCTGATGGCTCTATATGCTTCCAGCGTGCTAATCTACTGGGCACTGTCGTCATTTTTTCAGTAATAAATTTATAATAATTATTGATCTGTGTACAAATGGCAGAAAAAAATTCCATGGACATGAAGTACAAAAAGAAATCTAAATGAGTTGCTGACTCTTCGAAGTCCACCTTTAACCCGCTAAATGTGTTCACAAAACGGTGTCGTTTCGTCACAGGATGATTCTCCGTCCAGTCATACTTTCTTTTTCCTGACGAAGTTTCACTTACTCTATCTTCTTTTCCGTCTTCACAGGAAGAATCTTCTGTTCGTGATACCGAGGATTCAGCAATAAGTCCAGGAGCATCCAACTCTTCATCGGAAGAAAGCTCCGAAGTATCACTACAATCTTCGTCACTGCTATTCATGAGGATATCCATGATTTCCTTGTCCGATAAACTGTGTCCCGACATGGCAAAGTCTACACACGCGAACGCTGTCGTCTCACCAGAAGCGAAAAACGGACTGGCCGATTGTTAGACTCGTAAGCAGAAAGTGTGCAGGGGAGGGGAAAACTAAAGTGCTTTCTCACTTTACAAAGAAGACCAGACAATGAAAGTGTTGTCTGAAAAGTGGACAACAGCCAGCAGCCGCTCTATTGTGAACGTTTACCTGTTCCCGAGCCCGGGCGTATATGTATGCCATTAGCCGTCTGGTATTCCCGCCTGCCGGGCGTAGATGTATGCCCGTAGCCGCCTGGACTTCCCGCCGGCTGGGCATACATCTACGCCCGTAGCCGTCTGGTCTTCTAACTGCCGGGCATACATGTATGCCCGTAGCCGCGAAAGGGTTAAATTCGGAACTATCCAACAATCACTGTGGAACGTTTCCCCTGCAAAAACAAATGTTAATTGTGTCTGTCTTTTAACTTCAATGCCTTTTCCTGCAAAAGCTCCCTTGACCTTCGTTCTGTTTAAAGGAAATACTGGGTAATCATTATTGCTATTGCATCTGTTAAATGTGTCTTCGTTAATTACGCACATAGGTGAACCTGAATCAATTATCGCTAAAATATTGTGCGACTGTAAATTTATCTCTATTATTGGGTGATATATTGTTTTCTGTAGGATTGGTTTTTCCTGTAACAATGTGTCTCTCACGTCGTCAAATGTAATGGCATTTTCGGTCGTTATGTTTTCTCTGTGTGATTTCATAGTATCGACATTAAGAGATTCATTGCAGGTTTTCTCTAGTCATAATTCTTCCGATATGTGATTTTCAGCTTGGGAGTTTGGTATGTGTTCTATCAACTGTACAGTTCTGCCGTTTTGATTATTAGCAGTGTCTGGTGGATGAAATCTGGTGTCTGGTACATTCATACGGTAACGCAGCTGTTGGGCCCTGTTGTAGTTTCCGTTAAAATTGTCATTGTGGAACGTCCTCGGCGGTCTGTGTTCGTTTTCTTTTCTCCTGTCGTTATAACTGTGACTGTACGGCAGCCCACCTGCACCCCGTAGAAACGTTTGTTTTTGTTCATTTTGCGGTCGACCCGCGTAATGGCCTTCCCCGGTCGCATTATCTGAGCGATGATTCATATGGAAATTTGACCTATTTGGTTGCGTGTTAAGTCTCGGATTCTGTTGCTGTCCTGAATATAAATTTACCGTGTCAGTATAATGTTTTTCATTACTCCTGTTTTCGTTGTCATTTTCGCTGCGAAAGCGTTTACTCGGATTGTTATTACCAAATCGTGTTTGTTCAAAAGTAGCTGAGTTTGTTTGTTTTCCATTCTGTCGTGAAAAATTTTTGTTAACAAATGCGTAGTCTGCCTGGTGTGCTTCTAATAGTTGTAAGATGTCTCTAAAAGCGGATACATTGTCCTTTTGTTGCCCTGTCAGTAATGACACTTTCAAAGCTCTGGGCAGTTTTGAAATGCAAAGCTGTATTAATGCCAATTGACTGTATGGCTCGTTGAGGTACTGGTTCTGTTCCACCATGTACTCGAAAAATTGTGTGATTGTTGGAAAGGTAGAATTTTCAAAGTTTGGCAAACTAAGTAGCCGATCTTTGATGCTGTTTTGTGTAGTATCAGACCAATATGCTGATAAAAATGCTTCCTCAAATGCTTCTACGGAAAAACATTGTCTAGCAATTGGTCGCATTCGTCGTGCTGGTTCTCCTTCAAGAAAACTGACAATAAATTCTAACTTATGTTGTACTGGCCATGATGGTGGAAGTGCTCCCCTGAACTGTTGGATAAAATCCAACGGATGTATTTGCGCCCTGTCGTTTTTAAATGTTTTAAGCTTTCTAACTGAAAGAAAATGTTTGTGATCAAAACTGTCATGTCTGTGTGTGTAAGTGTTGTCGTATTGTCTTGAATATGGATTCGGGTGTCTTTCTTCCTGGGTAAAATCTCTTACTCTCTGAAGTCTACCAACATTATATGTATTATGGATCTGAGGCATTTCGTAACGGTGTGTGTTCTGTTGAAAATGATTATGTGCGGCGGTTTCTTGTGCGTCCGCTATCTCTTGCTGTAGAGAATTTATTTGCTGATGCAATGAATCATTACGCGATTTTAGATCTGTGTTAGTTTGTTGTATATTTGTCAATGGCGTGTTATTACTATTAGAGTTCTGTTGCACTGGGACTGGTGCAGTGTCGTCTGATCTCTCGTCATTGTTAGTATCTAAAAGATCTATTCTTGTAGTGAGTTCATTGATCTTTTCTGTCAGTTCGTTTCGTAATTTACGGTTGCTTTTGGTGACTTTCTTAAAATCTGCCTTTAAATTTTCTGTGTCATGGTTAATTTCTATGTGTTCTATTTTGTCAGTTAGTGTCTGAACGTCCTCTGTTAATTTATCTTTAACATTCTGGATTTCAGTGTCTGTAGAAGTTTTCACATCGATTGTCTGTGTTTGGATTTCTGTAAGCCTGTCTTGTATTTGATTATTTGTTTCTTTGACCGTTTCGATTTCTTCCGAGATCGACTGTATGTGATTGTCTACATATGTTTTGCCCTGGGCAAACACTTTCTTTTTGTCGTCCTGACGCTGTTTAGTGATTGTTTGTAGTAATTCTTTTCGTTCTTTATCCTGCGATCGCACCAGTTTACGGTGACGTATCAAACAGTTTTCTGTGTGATTGTTAAAACGTTCATCAATCTGAGCGTTTTGTTTAGCAAAGTTTTCTGTCATTGTTTCCCGTATACTAACTGCAAATGTTGCTTGGTTATCGGATATTTCTTGAATTTTGTCGCGTAGTTCTTGTGTTGATTGTGAACATTTTTCAGCGACTGTTTGAATTTCTACTTTGATTTCGTGTTTTAGATTTTGGTACATGTTGTCTAATTTCTGATCTGTGTGTGCGTGTTCTGCCTTAATTTCGTTTTTTAGATCTTGTGACCTTTTTTCTAATTCTTGTGACCCTCTGTTAAAGTTTTGATTCATGTCTTGTCTCATTTGTAGCAAAAATGCCATTATTGGATCCGTTTCGGATTGACTTCTGTGTGTATTTGTATTCGTTGTTAAAGGCTGTAGATCTGTGTTCATTTGAACATCCTCAGATGATTGTGACTGCGTCACGTTTTCCGTAATTTCGGAATTTTGGTCATGAGAACTGTTGGATCTGCTACGCAGGTTGTGTAGCTGTGTACCGTTTGAATCTAAATCAGTGCTTAATGGAGTCTCTCTGTCTGACTGCATTGTAGTGGTTTCGTTACTGAAACTGTTATGTCTACTATGCGGAATTTGTGACTGTGTACCGTCTGTTGCATTTAATGCCAAATTATTTTGCACTACCGTTTCATTGTCTGTGGGCATTTCTGAAGTTACTTGTTCGTTAAACGCTTCCATATTGTTACAGTTATTAAATGTCTGTTCACCTAACGTTTCAGAATCAGGGTTTTCACACGTATTATTACTGCCTATTCCAGAAAAGAATCTCTCGTCAGTATTTTGTACAGTTTTATCAGTTTGAGAACGAGTAATTATTCTGCGGGACATTGTCTATAATCATCACACGCAACAAAAAGTTTTATCAGTTTGAGGACGAGTAATTATTCTGCGGGACATTGTCTATAATCATCACACGCAACAAAATATATCACTGTTCAAAGCGGATTCAACACTGAACAAACACTTTTCAACGCCGAATCAATAAAGCAAACAGAATTGCCGATGACCTGTGAATAAAAGTTATACACTTTAGTATATGCGTTGCGCCACTTAACAGTAACTTATTCACACTATTATCAAAGTCAGTATATTCATATCCACAGTAGATTCACTAAAATGTCGTACTGAATGGATATCGCCAAGTGAAACCTTCCCGTCTAATATTGGATGAACGTTTGCTTGCTGACTGAACGCTGCGTCTCTTAAAATCTTTTAACTGCTGCTCTGTCAAGACTACCTGCTGATTATTACGACGAAACATAAAATGTGTTGTCGCCGTGACCCTCAGTCGTTACCTGAAATTATTAAGACTGATTCTTACCTTTAATTATTTATACTGGATCGCCATCTGACTGCTACAGCAAACTGTGGAATGAATATACTTACTTCTCTTTAACATAATTATAAGCTGCTGGTGGAGTTTCATAATACTTTGTGACTGGAATTCTTTAAGTTGAAGTTAATTTAGATTTGATAAAAGCTGAAGCTCAGTTTAGACTTTTCTTTTAAGATAACAATAAATTCCGTAAAGCATTTACGTGAATGATTTTGGGATAGAAAATTCTTAATGCATTTAATCTGGTAGAAGTTAACTATATTCTGAGAACGATCTTGACAAACAATTACAAGGGGTATAGTTCTTTACAAAAATTCTTGAAAAGTAGCGTTGCGCTACATACCTAATTTTCCATCAAAATTACATAACTATATTCTGAGAACGATCTTGACAAACAATTACAAGGGGCATAGTTCTTTACAAAAATTCTTAAAAACTAGCATTGCGCTACATATAGCGAGTGGCTGGCGAGCACACCGCTTCTTTCAAAGTGTTAATTCATACCTCGCTTACAGCGACCTCCTCTCATGTCTCGCTAGCTACGACTGCCTCGTCTCACATCTTACTCGCAACTGCTCGCTTCCAACGCTCAATGCTCCAAAAGTGCGGTCTCGCCGCCAACAATGGTTTTTGGTGCAGACAATCCCTGCTACCATTACAGATGTATTACTGCGCGCTGTTTCCCGCTCTTTCTCAAAATGTATCTATGCGCGGTTTCCCGCTCTTTCTCAATAATACACAATGCAATTTAATTAACAAAACAATTTAAATAAGAAACAGTTCAGATAATTACATGCTAAAACAGTTTAAATACGCCTATTACATAATTACATATGCCGCTACTCGGCTTTCTTAAAATTTTACTACGTTGTTGAGTCATATGGACTCAACATAAGTATAAAATTTGATTATAGAAAATAGTTTGAACAAAGTGTATACACAAATGCTGTCATACGAAATGATTTGTCTATCTCTAATAAAGAGAATATGTAAATAGAAAGGGTTTTAGTAGGAATTGTACATCAAGTAAAATTTGGTTCCCTTAAATTTAACAACAAGAATAAGAGTAAATGTGAAAATCAATATACAGATCATATGAAGCAATTGAAAGTTTACATTATGAAACATTTAATTCAAATTGGCATCTCTTAGTACCACAATTAAGGAAGGTACAAAAGGAATTGGATAGCATGGTCAAAGCACTGGCAACTGTCTGTGAATGCACTCAAAAGTCTGTTCCTTTCCCTCACATAGCACAACACCAGGTTTCGCCATGTGGTTCCATCATCGCCTTGCTCCATAGTTTTAGTGTACCCAAACACTAAGTACGTCGTCGAATAGCCTGAGTTACCGCAGCCACATCAGGATTAAGTTCCATCTCCAATGGTCCATTAAGGTTGGTGGTGTGCATCTTGGTATGCAAACACCTATTGTCGTACATCACTGTGGTGTGTATCTAGGTATGCAGGCACCAATTGACATACATCGGGCTGTGGTGTGCATCTAGGTATGCAAACACCTCGTCGAGAACATCATTGGTTGAAGTCACGTGTTTCACAATTCACTGATTCTGTGCTCAATAACCATGGGGATGCACAGGAATTAAGGTACGGGTAAAATTGTTTTGGCAATGGGTTCACGGACATTGTTGGTACCATAATTTGACTACCAAATAATTTTCCCTATGACAAAATATGTTGTGTCGTAATTTGTAACAATATGTAGTTTTAATTTAAGAATTCTTCCAGAAAATTATTCCCATATATAAAAGACATAAAAGTTCCTACTTATTCAGTATTTGATAGTATACAGATTTGTTATAGACAAGTACAATATTACTTATTCTGTATTTACATATCTTAGTTTCTTACATCATTAATTATAAATTTTGTTGACAATGCATTTCTTGACTTACTGTCCTAAAATTTTATCTTCCATTCAGGGGTGTAGTCGTCAGTTATGAGTCGTCAAATGTCAGGTCATAATATACAATAAAATTACTGTCATAAAATTATTTAAAGTATTCTTTTGCAGCTGAAAATTAAGGTAAACATTATTCTGGTTAGACATTGTAATGTGTGGTCCCCATCCATAGTGTTGCAATGTGTCACATGCTAGCAAAATTATTTCTTAACATTATACATTTCTTATATACTAACATAACATACACATTCTTCTTCTGCATCTGTGTCAACTCTCTGCATAACCTGTTATAAACATTCAGCATTAATTAACGTCAGCGCACGGCATGAATTATTATAAAACATTCAGTATTAATTATCGTCAGTGCACGGCATGACTTCAATAAACATCTTCTGGTACTTCTCGTCCGCTCCTGGCATGACCTATAAAACACTTTATCATAATATTAACTGCTGCAAAATCACGTCAGCTCCCGGCATGACCTATAAAATTTCTGTAATGACAATTAGCGTCAGCTATCTGCGTGACCTAAAGATTCACATCCTTATTCTAACTAAAACTACGTTTCATTTTGATGACGTGTGACAACAATGCTGCATTCTGGAATAAAGAGTACATGTTAATGTTACCACTAAAATAATTGATTAATGAACGATCTATATTATCAGTTTAGCTATTGCAAAAATCGACATTTTCTTAAGTAATTATGTCACGTTATAAAAAAAATTTCTTTCATTTATGAGCTCTCAGTGCACAAATTCATACGTCGTGTCGTTGTCTGCATGTTCTCTTTAAGTTAGGAAATGTTTCTCGTGTTTTTATTTGTCTTGGCTGGCGTAGCATCATTAAGTACTGCTGTGTTCTTTAAGGTACGGTGAAATATTAGCGGCCCACTGCTTGTCGCGGCTTTGTTTGTTACTGAAGCGCGCTGAAACTACCATTGTTGCATACTTACGTGTCACGCCGTCCTTTCGTCAGCTGAAATGCAAAAATTTAAGTCAAGAAATGTTTCACGTTGGATACATGATGATTCCCTAATGATTTCTTCTTACGTAGCGTTTCCACATGCACTACATTAGCGTGTGGAATATTACGAACTCTGTAAGGGCCTGCATACAGAAGTTCGAATTTACGGCATCTGTGCTTACCTTTGTTGGAAAGAAAATGAGTGTGAATCAGTACTTTGTCGCCAATCTCGTACTTCTGTAGTCGACTTACCTGCTTCTGTTGTTTCTTCCGCCGATCTGCAGCTCTTTTAGTGTTTGCTAATGCTGTGTCTATTATTTCACAATGTCGAAGCCTACGCGTCTTAGGAAAAGTAATTAGTTCGGTAATTTTGTTCGGTGGGTCTTTATTTGTCAGTATTACGGTTGGTGATAGCATCGTAGATTCATTGGGTATTGCATTTATCACTTCTTGAAACTGTAAAATATATTTATCCCATGTTGTATGTCTTTTATGACAATAAATTCTGCATAACTTCCCAATCTCTTTCATTATTCTTTCTGATGGGTTGGAAGAACTGTGATATCTTGATATGTAAATAGGTGTTATGTTCTTACTTTCTAACATTTTCTTCCATACGTCTGACCTAAACTGCGGACTGTTATCCGAAATAACCTTCTGTACACGTCCTACTACTGATAGAAAATCTCTTACAAACGCTCTTGATACTGTTCTTGCTGTTGCTTTCCTTAGTGGAGAAAATGTTACAAATTTGGATGTTAGTTCTACAGCTACAAAAATATAACTATGACCATTACTTGTTCTGGGGATTGGACCGAAAAGATCCACTGCTGCCATGTGTCTTAACTTAACCGGTATGATGGGATACAATGGTGGAATGTGTGACACTGTTGATGATTTAGCTTTTTGACATATCTTGCATGATGCTATTACTTTTCTTATGTGTTTTTCCATGTTATTAAAGTGGCAATTTTGTCGCAGAATCAGAAAGCATTTCCTCACTCCGTAGTGTCCATAACTTAGATGTGTATACCATATCAGTTTATTTACGATCCCTTCCGGAATGCATAAAAGCCAATTATTACCGTCTCGGTATGACCGAATAAAGAGTATATTTTGATGTACAGTGTAATGAAGTCTGACTTTAGCGTTACTTCTGTCTTTCCAAAGCGTTACAATCTCTTTCAGTGTTTCATCTTTCTGCTGTTCTCTCTCTATATCCTGTAATGCTGCTGATATAAAGTTTTCGAAAGCTACTTGTTTAATATACATAATACTATGGTTGTTGTAGCAAAAGGTATTTTCTTTCTCCATGCGTTTATTGTGAATGGACCTCGACAATGCGTCGGCAACAGTATTCTGCGTGCCTGGAATGTGTATAATGGTAAAATCAAACTCTTGTAAGTATAATTTCCAGCGGCTTAATCTATCGTGCGTAAGTTTTGCTGACAATAAAAACTGGATTGCTCGGTGATCGGTATATATTGTTGTATGTCGGCCATATAGAAAATGACGGAATCGCTTAAAAGCGTAAATTACACATAGTGTCTCTAATTCTGTTACAGAATAATTGCGCTCTGCTGGAGAAAGTATCCTGCTTGCAAAAGCAATGTGTTTCACGACTGTCTTATCTTCTTCCTTTATTTCTTGGAAAATATGTACTCCTAGTGCTGTGGTTGAACTATCTGTTGCAACGGAAAAGTTTTGTGTTGGGTCAGGGTGTGATAACAAAGGTGCTTTTAATAATGCTTCTTTCAAGTTCTCGAATTCAGCTTCAACGTCTTCATTCCATGACCAAAGTGTGTTTTTACTTGTAAGCTGGTATAGCAAGGGCGTGTCTAATGCTTTGTAGTGGATAAATTTTCTAAAATAATTGATAAGACCTAAAAAGCTCCGAAGTTCCTTTTTGTTTGTTGGCACGTCGATGTCTTTCAGTGCTTGCAATTTGTCAGGGTCTGGTGCGATACCTGTTTGTGAGATAATGTGCCCTAGAAATTTTATTGACGCTTTACCAAATTCAGATTTACGCAAGTTTATAGTTATACCATTCTGCTCGAATGTATTCAGTAATTGTTGAAGAGTATGATTGTGTTGTTCCCAGTTTTCTGCTGCAATTAAAATGTCATCGACATATGTAGTAATTTTGTTTTTCAGATCTTGTGGTAGAATAGTATTCATGCCTCGTATAAAGGCGGCAGACGAAATCGTTAGTCCAAACGGAAGTTTACAAAATTGATAGCATTCCCCAAAGCAAAGGAATGCCGTATATTTTCGGCAATTTGGGTGTAGTTGGATTTGCCAAAACCCTGATTTGAGGTCGAGTGTAGTATAAATGGAGGTGCCATGAAATTTTTGCAGTAACTCTTCTAACGTCTGTGGTCGGTCGGTTTCTGTAATGATTATTTTATTAACTTGACGTGAATCTAAAACTAAACGTAGTGATCCATCCTTCTTTTCAACAATGTGTAGTGGATTTATATATTGGCTGGCTGCTGGTTCTATTATTCCTTGATCGATCATTGCTCGTAATTCTTTCTTAACTGCTTGTGTGTGTATGTGTGGGATTGGATAATGCTTTGCTTTGAAAGTCTCGTGTGGTTTCACCTGAAATTCGTACATAAATCCTGTCATTGTTCCTGGAACATTGGCAAAAACTGCTTTGTGTTGTACCAGAATATTTTCAAGTTCTGTGCGTTCTGCGTCGCATTTTGCTACACTATTGTCTACCTTGCGTGTAATTGTCTCGAACATATTGTACTCCTGTTCCTCTACCAAGTCATTATTAAGTGTGTTCGTGTATAGTGCGATATAACAATCGTTATCTTGAGAATCAGTAATAATCTCGATCCTGTGCATATTTTGTTCTTCGGAGGATACTGTGTTTTGAAATCTTACGATCACTTCCCTGTTTTCCTTTTGTAGTGTGAGGTATGACGATTTGAAGTCAATCTTCGCATCGTACTGAACAAGAAAATTTATTCCTAATATCATGTCTGTTGTTAAATTCGGAACTATCCAACAATCACTGTGGAACATTTCCCCTGCAAAAACAAATGTTAATTGTGTCTGTCTTTTAACTTCAATGCCTTTTCCTGCAAAAGCTCCCTTGACCTTCGTTCTGTTTAAAGGAAATACTGGGTAATCATTATTGCTATTGCATCTGTTAAATGTGTCTTCGTTAATTACGCACATAGGTGAACCTGAATCAATTATCGCTAAAATATTGTGCGACTGTAAATTTATCTCTATTATTGGGTGATATATTGTTTTCTGTAGGATTGGTTTTTCCTGTAACAATGTGTCTCTCACGTCGTCAAATGTAATGGCATTTTCGGTCGTTATGTTTTCTCTGTGTGATTTCATAGTATCGACATTAAGAGATTCATTGCAGGTTTTCTCTAGTCATAATTCTTCCGATATGTGATTTTCAGCTTGGGAGTTTGGTATGTGTTCTATCAACTGTACAGTTCTGCCGTTTTGATTATTAGCAGTGTCTGGTGGATGAAATCTGGTGTCTGGTACATTCATACGGTAACGCAGCTGTTGGGCCCTGTTGTAGTTTCCGTTAAAATTGTCATTGTGGAACGTCCTCGGCGGTCTGTGTTCGTTTTCTTTTCTCCTGTCGTTATAACTGTGACTGTACGGCAGCCCACCTGCACCCCGTAGAAACGTTTGTTTTTGTTCATTTTGCGGTCGACCCGCGTAATGGCCTTCCCCGGTCGCATTATCTGAGCGATGATTCATATGGAAATTTGACCTATTTGGTTGCGTGTTAAGTCTCGGATTCTGTTGCTGTCCTGAATATAAATTTACCGTGTCAGTATAATGTTTTTCATTACTCCTGTTTTCGTTGTCATTTTCGCTGCGAAAGCGTTTACTCGGATTGTTATTACCAAATCGTGTTTGTTCAAAAGTAGCTGAGTTTGTTTGTTTTCCGTTCTGTCGTGAAAAATTTTTGTTAACAAATGCGTAGTCTGCCTGGTGTGCTTCTAATAGTTGTAAGATGTCTCTAAAAGCGGATACATTGTCCTTTTGTTGCCCTGTCAGTAATGACACTTTCAAAGCTCTGGGCAGTTTTGAAATGCAAAGCTGTATTAATGCCGATTGACTGTATGGCTCGTTGAGGTACTGGTTCTGTTCCACCATGTACTCGAAAAATTGTGTGATTGTTGGAAAGGTAGAATTTTCAAAGTTTGGCAAACTAAGTAGCCGATCTTTGATGCTGTTTTGTGTAGTATCAGACCAATATGCTGATAAAAATGCTTCCTCAAATGCTTCTACGGAAAAACATTGTCTAGCAATTGGTCGCATTCGTCGTGCTGGTTCTCCTTCAAGAAAACTGACAATAAATTCTAACTTATGTTGTACTGGCCATGATGGTGGAAGTGCTCCCCTGAACTGTTGGATAAAATCCAACGGATGTATTTGCGCCCTGTCGTTTTTAAATGTTTTAAGCTTTCTAACTGAAAGAAAATGTTTGTGATCAAAACTGTCATGTCTGTGTGTGTAAGTGTTGTCGTATTGTCTTGAATATGGATTCGGGTGTCTTTCTTCCTGGGTAAAATCTCTTACTCTCTGAAGTCTACCAACATTATATGTATTATGGATCTGAGGCATTTCGTAACGGTGTGTGTTCTGTTGAAAATGATTATGTGCGGCGGTTTCTTGTGCGTCCGCTATCTCTTGCTGTAGAGAATTTATTTGCTGATGCAATGAATCATTACGCGATTTTAGATCTGTGTTAGTTTGTTGTATATTTGTCAATGGCGTGTTATTACTATTAGAGTTCTGTTGCACTGGGACTGGTGCAGTGTCGTCTGATCTCTCGTCATTGTTAGTATCTAAAAGATCTATTCTTGTAGTGAGTTCATTGATCTTTTCTGTCAGTTCGTTTCGTAATTTACGGTTGCTTTTGGTGACTTTCTTAAAATCTGCCTTTAAATTTTCTGTGTCATGGTTAATTTCTATGTGTTCTATTTTGTCAGTTAGTGTCTGAACGTCCTCTGTTAATTTATCTTTAACATTCTGGATTTCAGTGTCTGTAGAAGTTTTCACATCGATTGTCTGTGTTTGGATTTCTGTAAGCCTGTCTTGTATTTGATTATTTGTTTCTTTGACCGTTTCGATTTCTTCCGAGATCGACTGTATGTGATTGTCTACATATGTTTTGCCCTGGGCAAACACTTTCTTTTTGTCGTCCTGACGCTGTTTAGTGATTGTTTGTAGTAATTCTTTTCGTTCTTTATCCTGCGATCGCACCAGTTTACGGTGACGTATCAAACAGTTTTCTGTGTGATTGTTAAAACGTTCATCAATCTGAGCGTTTTGTTTAGCAAAGTTTTCTGTCATTGTTTCCCGTATACTAACTGCAAATGTTGCTTGGTTATCGGATATTTCTTGAATTTTGTCGCGTAGTTCTTGTGTTGATTGTGAACATTTTTCAGCGACTGTTTGAATTTCTACTTTGATTTCGTGTTTTAGATTTTGGTACATGTTGTCTAATTTCTGATCTGTGTGTGCGTGTTCTGCCTTAATTTCGTTTTTTAGATCTTGTGACCTTTTTTCTAATTCTTGTGACCCTCTGTTAAAGTTTTGATTCATGTCTTGTCTCATTTGTAGCAAAAATGCCATTATTGGATCCGTTTCGGATTGACTTCTGTGTGTATTTGTATTCGTTGTTAAAGGCTGTAGATCTGTGTTCATTTGAACATCCTCAGATGATTGTGACTGCGTCACGTTTTCCGTAATTTCGGAATTTTGGTCATGAGAACTGTTGGATCTGCTACGCAGGTTGTGTAGCTGTGTACCGTTTGAATCTAAATCAGTGCTTAATGGAGTCTCTCTGTCTGACTGCATTGTAGTGGTTTCGTTACTGAAACTGTTATGTCTACTATGCGGAATTTGTGACTGTGTACCGTCTGTTGCATTTAATGCCAAATTATTTTGCACTACCGTTTCATTGTCTGTGGGCATTTCTGAAGTTACTTGTTCGTTAAACGCTTCCATATTGTTACAGTTATTAAATGTCTGTTCACCTAACGTTTCAGAATCAGGGTTTTCACACGTATTATTACTGCCTATTCCAGAAAAGAATCTCTCGTCAGTATTTTGTACAGTTTTATCAGTTTGAGAACGAGTAATTATTCTGCGGGACATTGTCTATAATCATCACACGCAACAAAAAGTTTTATCAGTTTGAGGACGAGTAATTATTCTGCGGGACATTGTCTATAATCATCACACGCAACAAAATATATCACTGTTCAAAGCGGATTCAACACTGAACAAACACTTTTCAACGCCGAATCAATAAAGCAAACAGAATTGCCGATGACCTGTGAATAAAAGTTATACACTTTAGTATATGCGTTGCGCCACTTAACAGTAACTTATTCACACTATTATCAAAGTCAGTATATTCATATCCACAGTAGATTCACTAAAATGTCGTACTGAATGGATATCGCCAAGTGAAACCTTCCCGTCTAATATTGGATGAACGTTTGCTTGCTGACTGAACGCTGCGTCTCTTAAAATCTTTTAACTGCTGCTCTGTCAAGACTACCTGCTGATTATTACGACGAAACATAAAATGTGTTGTCGCCGTGACCCTCAGTCGTTACCTGAAATTATTAAGACTGATTCTTACCTTTAATTATTTATACTGGATCGCCATCTGACTGCTACAGCAAACTGTGGAATGAATATACTTACTTCTCTTTAACATAATTATAAGCTGCTGGTGGAGTTTCATAATACTTTGTGACTGGAATTCTTTAAGTTGAAGTTAATTTAGATTTGATAAAAGCTGAAGCTCAGTTTAGACTTTTCTTTTAAGATAACAATAAATTCCGTAAAGCATTTACGTGAATGATTTTGGGATAGAAAATTCTTAATGCATTTAATCTGGTAGAAGTTAACTATATTCTGAGAACGATCTTGACAAACAATTACAAGGGGTATAGTTCTTTACAAAAATTCTTAAAAAGTAGCGTTGCGCTACATACCTAATTTTCCATCAAAATTACATAACTATATTCTGAGAACGATTTTGACAAACAATTACAAGGGGCATAGTTCTTTACAAAAATTCTTAAAAACTAGCATTGCGCTACATATAGCGAGTGGCTGGCGAGCACACCACTTCTTTCAAAGTGTTAATTCATACCTCGCTTACAGCGACCTCCTCTCATGTCTCGCTAGCTACGACTGCCTCGTCTCACATCTTACTCGCAACTGCTCGCTTCCAACGCTCAATGCTCCAAAAGTGCGGTCTCGCCGCCAACAATGGTTTTTGGTGCAGACAATCCCTGCTACCATTACAGATGTATTACTGCGCGCTGTTTCCCGCTCTTTCTCAAAATGTATCTATGCGCGGTTTCCCGCTCTTTCTCAATAATACACAATGCAATTTAATTAACAAAACAATTTAAATAAGAAACAGTTCAGATAATTACATGCTAAAACAGTTTGAATACGCCTATTACATAATTACAACGGATGCAAAATACTAACGCGAATTCTCTCCAGACGAATGGAAAACTGGTAGAAGCCTATCCTGGGGAAGATCAGTTTGGATTCCGTAGAAATATTGGGAAACGTGAGGCAATACTGACCCTACGACTTATCTTAGAAGCTAGATTAAGGAAAGGCAAAGCTACGTTTCCAGTATTTGTAGACTTAGAGAAAGCTTTTGACAATGTTCACTGGGATACTCTCTTTTAAATTCTGAAGGTGGCGGGGGTAAAACACAGGGAGCGAAAGGCTTTTTACAATTTGTACAGAAACCAGATGGCAGTTATAAGAGTCGTAGGGCATGAAAGAGAAGCAGTGGTTGGGAAGGGAGTGAGACAGGGTTGTAGCCAATCCCCAATGTTATTCAATCTCTATATTGAGCAAGCAGTGAAGGACACAAAAGAAAAATTCGAAGTAGATCGTAAAATCCACGGAGAAGAAATAAAAACTTTGAGGTTCGCCGATGACATTGTAATTCTGTCAGAGACAGCAAAGGACTTGGAAGAGCAGTTGAACGGAATGGACAGTGTCATGAAAGGATATAAGACGAACATCAACAAAAGCAAAACAAGGATAATGGAATGTAGTCGAATTAAGTCGGGTGATGCTGATGGAATTAGGTTAGGAAATGAGGCACTTAAGGTTGTAAACGAGTTTTGCTATTTGGGGAGCAAAATAACTGATGATGGTCGAAGTAGAGAAGATATAAAATGTAGACTGGCAATGGCAAGGAAAGCGTTTGTAAAGAAGAGAAATTTGTTAACATCGTGTATAGTTTTAAGTGTCAGGAAGTCGTTTCTGAAAGTATTTGTATGGAGCGTAGCCATTTATGGAAGTGAAACATGGACGATAACTAGTTTGGACAAGAAGAGAATAGAAGCTTTCGAAATGTGGTGCTACAGAAGAATGCTGAAGATTAGATATGTAGATCACATAACTAATGAGGAGGTATTGAATAGGATTGGGGAGAAGAGAAGTTTGTGGCACAACGTGACTAGAAGAAGGGATCGGTTGGTAGGACATGTTCTGAGGCATCAAGGGATCACCAATTTAGTGTAGGAAGGCAGTATGGAGGGTAAAAATCGTAGAGGGAGGCCAAGAGATGAATACACTAAACAAATTCAGAAGGATGTACGTTGCAGTAGGTACTGGGAGATGAAGCTTGCACAGGATAGAGTAGCATGGAGAGCTGCATCAAACCAGTCTCAGGACTGAAGACCACAACAACAACAACACTTCAAAGCAACCAACATCTTAATTTCAATCAGCAACCAATGTGCGACTGGATCCCAACCTGTCCCTTCTGACGATTTTATTTTGACTAAAGTCCTGGTGACAGTTAGCTGTTAATATTTTCAAAGTTAAACTGATTGTCAGTTATTAAGACTGCTCTGAAGGAATGTCTTAAAACATTAGTTATGAACACTTGTTGCAAGAGAACTCACTTGGCGAAACCACAAGTTCCTGCTAAAATACACCAACAATGACCCGGTCATTCAAACACAGCAACACAGCTTATTACAACAGGTTGTTCAGATTACGACTAATGACTGAGAAATGCAATTACAATCAATGAATTAAACCGGTCAACGTCTAAATCTAACCACAAACCCTCTTTTGTTTAACGGCAACTGTGTCTCAGTACAAATGTTATGGTTATATTTACTACCAGAAGATGATTAATTAGAACCTTAATGATCGGGTACAAATAGAACCACTTCACCCGTGGTCTAGGAATGCCGGCACGGTAGCTCAGCGTGTTCGGTCGGAGGGTTAGCTGCCCTCTGTATTAAAAAACTGAGTGAATGGATCAGTAACGAACTACAATGGGCGTCAGGTGACGTGCGCCACGAACAATTGAAACGAGCAATAACGAACAAAATGAGATTACAAAAAAAAAGGGTAGCGTCTTTGATTCATAATCAAAACGTCTTCGGTCCCGCGTTCAATCCCCGCCACTGCCTATATTTTGATAAACAATCAGCATTGGCGGCCGAAGACTTCCAGCATAAGAAGTCAGCCTCATTCTGCCAACGTCCTTTTCAAAGAGGGCGGAGGAGCGGATAGAGGTTCAGGTCACTCTCTTATCCTAGGGGTGGGAAATTACTCCTAAAGACGGAAGAATCATCCATGATCAACGACTTGAGGATGCAGAAGGCAATGGAAACCACTGCATTAAAGACACGTAACGTGTATCCACAGGACATGTGGCCTGTAGTTGAAGACGTGTCACGATGATCCCTCCATTGGCAAAAGATTCCGGAATAGTCCCCCATTCGGATCTCCAGGAGGGGACTGCCAAGGGGGAGGTTACCATGAGAAAAAGATTGAATAATCATCGAAAGGATAATGTCCTACGAGCCTGAAAAGGGAAATGCAAAGGCTCAATCTAGATATAGTAGGGGTCAGTGAAGTGAAGTGGAAGGAAGACAAGAATTTCTGGTCAGATGAGTATCGGGTAATATCAACAGCAGCAGAAAATGGTATAACAGGTGTAGGATTTGTTATGAATAGGAAGGTAGGGCAGAGGGTGTGTTACTGTGAACAGTTCAGTGACCGGGTTCTTCTAATCAGAATCGACAGCAGACCAACACCGACAACGATAGTTCAGGTATACATGCCGACGTCGCAAGCTGAAGATGAATAGATAGAGAAAGTGTATGAGGATATTGAAAGGGTAATGCAGTATGTAAAGGGGGACGAAAATCTAATAGTCATGGGCGACTGGAATCCAGTTGTAGGGGAAGGAGTAGAAGAAAACGTTGCAGGAGAATATGGGCTTGGGACAAGGAATGAAAGAGGAAAAAGACTAATTGAGTTTTGTAATAAGTTTCAGCTAGTAATAGCGAATACCCTGTTCAAGAATCACAAGAGGAGGAGGTATACTTGGAAAAGGCCGGGAGATACGAGCAAATTTCAATTAGATTACATCATGGTCAGACAGAGATTCCGAAATCAGATACTGGATTGTAAGGCGTACCCAGGAGCAGATATAGACTCAGATCACAATATAGTAGTGATGAAGAGTAGGCTGAAGTTCGAGACATTAGTCAGGAAGAATCAATACGCTAAGAAGTGGGATTCGGAAGTTCTAAGGAATGACGAGATACGTTTGAGGTTCTCTAACACTATAGATACAGCAATAAGGAATAGCGCAGTAGGCAGCACAGCTGCAGAGGAATGGACATCTCTAAAAAGGGCTATCACAGAAGTTGGGAAGGAAAACATAGGTACAAAGAAGGTAGCTGTGAAGAAACCATGGGTAACAGAAGAAATACTTCAGTTGATTGATGAAAGGAGGAAGTACAAACATGTTCCGGGAAAATCAGGAATACCGAAATACAAGTCGCTGAGGAATGAAATAAATAGGAAGTGCAGGGAAGATAAGACGAAATGGCTGCAGGAAAAATGTGAAGACATCGAAGAAGATATGATTGTCGGAAGGACAGACTCAGCATACAGGAAAGTCAAAACAGCCTTTAGTGACATTAAAAGCAACAGTGGTAACATTAAGAGTGCAACGGGAATTCCACTGTTAACTGCAGAGGAGAGAGCAGACAGGTGGAAAGAATACATTGAAAGCCTCTATGAGGGTGAACATTTGGCTGATGTGATAGAAGAAGAAACAGGAGTCGATTTAGAAGAGATAGAGGATCCAGTATTAGAATAGGAATTTTAAAGAGCTTTGGAGGACTTACGGTCAAATAAGGCAGAATGGATAGATAACATTCCATCAGAATTTCTAAAATCATTAGGGGAAGTGGCAACAAAACGACTATTCACGTTGGTGTGTAGAATATATGAGTCTGGCGACATACCATCTGACTTTCGGAAAAGCATCATCCACACAATTCCGAAGACGGCAAGAGCTGACAAGTGTGAGAATTGTCGCACAATCAGCTTAACAGCTCATGCATCGAAGCTGCTTACAAGAATAATATACAGAAGAATGGAAAAGAAAATTGAGAATGCGCTAGGTGACGATCCGTTTGGCTTTAGGAAAAGTAAAGGCACGAGTGAGGCAATTCTGTCGTTACGGCTAATAATGGAAGCAAGACTAAAGAAAAATCAGGACACGTTCATAGGATTTGTCGACCTGGAAAAAGCGTTCGACAATATAAAATGGTGCAAGCTGTTCGAATTCTGAATAAAGTAGGGGTAAGCTATAGGGAGAGACGGGTCATATACAATAAATACAACAACCAAGACGGAATAATAAGAGTGGACGATCAAGAACGAAGTGCTCGTATTAAGAAGGGTGTAAGACAAGGCTGTAGCCTTTCTCCCCTACTCTTCAATCTGTACATCGAGGAAGCAATGATGGAAATAAAAGAAAGGTTCAGGAGTGGAATTAAAATACAAGGTGAAAGGATATCAATGATACGATTCGCTGATGACATTGCTATCCTGAGTGAAAGTGAAGAAGAATTAAACGATCTGCTGAACGGGATGAACAGTCTAATCAGTATGGTTTGAGAGTAAATCGGAGAGAGACGAAGGTAATGAGAAGTAGTAGAAACGAGAACAGCGAGAAACTTAACATCAGGATTGATGGTCACGAAGTCAATCAAGTTTAGGATTTCTGCTACCTAGGCAGTAAAATAACCAATGACGGACGGAGCAAGGAGGACATCAAAAGCAGACTCGCTATGGCAAAAAAGGCATTTCTGGCCAAGAGAATTCTACTAATATCAAATACCGGCCTTAATTGGAGGAAGAAATTTCTGAGGATGTACGTCTGGAGTACAGCATTGTATGGTAGTGAAACATGGACTGTGGGAATGAGGAGGTTCTACGCAGAATCGGAGAGGAAAGGAATATGTGGATAACACTGATAAGGAGAAGGGACAGGATGATAGCACATCTGCTAAAACATGAAGGAATGACTTCCATGGTACTAGAGGGAGCTGTAGAGGGCAAAAACTGTAGAGGAAGACAGAGATTGGAATACGTCAAGCAAATAATTGAGGACGTAGGTTGCAAGTGCTACTCTGAGATGAAGAGGTTAGCACAGGAAAGGAATTCGTGGTGGGCCGCATCAAACCAGTAAGTAGACTGATGACAAAAAAAAAGACAATAATAAGGAGAGCAGGTAGACAATGATATAAATCAACATGAGGATTACAGAATGTTACTCCCCTTTATCAGCAAGTAGTTGCATGGATCCACGGTGCGTCGCAGCGGTTACTGACTGGTGCCGATGAAAGCCAGGTAGAAGAGGGCAGCCAAGCCACGAGCGGTCTTCCTACACGAAATATGCAACCAACCGACGGGTTGTGGATCTGTTCTCCTAGTCGACGCTGACCCCGTGGACGTACTCAGTTATCTTCGCTCTGTGCAGGACCTCCTTTCGCAGCTCGTGGCTTTGGCCGGTCGGACCTCATGACCACCTCCCCAAACTTCATGCCTCCTTCTCGGGCTTTTTTTTCTTTATTGATTTTCAATTCCCCACGAAGGGGGCGGGCTGGTTGCAGCGTAGTACGCAGCTCTACAGCCTACCGACTTTTATTTTAAAAGCGAAAGAAGAAAAGAAACAGGAAAAACAGGCGATACAGCGGTGACATAAAGTGTAAAATGGCGGAAAAATGCGGAAAGTTAAAACAGAAAACAAAAGGGGTTGGCAATGTTAATAAAAGACACAGGAATAGACAAGTAACATAGTACACACACAATTAAAAAACACGGCGACAGTCTGGTTTCTGTTCTCAAGAGATAAAAAGCACACCCAGCGACAGTATGATGGCCGTTCGGAACACTTCCCAAAAAAACGCAACACGGAACACTCACTGTAAAACATTGCACGAAAAGGGCGGCACAAAGATGACACTCCCGAGCCGAAGACAGATGAGGGGGGGACCTGGAGGAGGCGGAAGAACAAGGAGGGAGGAAGGAAAGAAAACGAAAAGGGGGTGAACCAAGGAGGGAGAGGACTAATAAAAGGGGGGGCAGGCGCAGGACAGACGTGAGAGGGAATGAGAGGAGGCACAGGAGGGAAATGTAAAAGGACTTGGGGCAGTGAAGGGGGCAGAAATAGGGTAGGTGGGGAAAAAAGAGGATGGAAGGGGGAGAGAGGGAGCACAGGAAAAGGACACAGGAAAGGAGGGGGAGTAAGGATCTGAGTTGATAGGAGGGATAAATGGAGGGAGGGAGGGCATCATCCAGGAGGGGGAGTTGATGGAAGCCACCTTGGGAAAAGAGATGAAGGTTGTAGAGATGGCGGGTAGGGGGGACACAACAGTGAAGACGTGGCAGGGGACGTGGATGGGAGAGGAACCAGGGGGGTTGAGGGGGATCAAGGCAGCGGGAGGTGTAGAGGATGCGGATATGTTCGAAGAATAGGAGCAGATGGGGGAAAGGAATGAGGTCACAGAGGATCCGCATGGGGGACGGGAGGCATATACGGAAGGCGAGGCAGATTGCATGACGCTCAAGGATCTGGAGGGACTTATAGAATTTGGGGGGGGGGGCAGATATCCAGGCAGGACTGGCATAACAGAGGATGGGACAGATTAAAGATTTGTAGGTGTGGAGGATGGTAGAGCGGTGCAACCCCCATGTCCAGCGAGAGAGGAGTTCAAGGAGTCGGAGGCAGTTGTGGGCTTTGGATCGGATGGACTGGAGATGAGGGATCCAGGTGAGGTGACGGTCAATGGTGAGGCCAAGGCAGGTGAGGGTGGGGGTGAGGCCGACAGCACGGGCGCAGACAGAAAGGGAGAAATCCATCGAAGACGATGGAACAGATTTCGAGAGGAATGCATAACAATGATCCGTTGGATACTAGTTTTACTAATCACAACAAAATGTTCAAAATGTCTTCCACTAGCTTTGTATACCTCTTTGTATCCTTTAGACGATGGACTGTTGCAACCTTTCAAAAGGCTCAGGCAAGCTTTTAACGTGCTCATGAAATATCTGCTCAAAATCATTCACACATTCATGTATTAAAGACCTTAAATATCCATCTACTGAAATCTGTTGTGTGAAGGGCAAGCAATGGGCCTCGTCTGTGGGTACCTAACCATGTATGTTGTAAACATCAGTTAATACAGTTCCACGACAGTGGAACTAAATTGTATCTGGATCATGTATAACCGATATATTTTCTTCCCTGTTGAGATTTACATGATACAGAAGACCTAGGAGAATGTGTATCCTGTTGGTCCTATACCCATTATCAGTAAGACTACGTCGTAAAATGTATCGTCCTGCAACATAATTGGGTCCATCTCCTTACCTGAGTGGCCAGCGAGGATGACTGCCATGCAGAGGATCCGGGTTCAAGTCCCGGTACTACTAGCGCTTTTTCCTTGATGGTAGGAGTGGAGCTGGTTCTACTCAACCCAGTGATGCCAACTGAGGAGCTACTTGAATGAGAAGTAGCGCCTCCAAGTTCTGCAAAGCCGAAAACGACCGGCAGAGTGGTGTACTGACGCCACGCCCTCCAAACGCCATCCAAATATCGACAATGGCCCAGGATGACATGCGGTCCCCATTAGCCCGTCTGTGGCCAGAGTTTTAGAACTGGGTGGACAAAATAATCGCCAATTAACACTTCATACATTAACCTGAGATGTTGCTAATATGTAGCTTGGATAGCGCTACATGCAATGTAGTCTGCTCAGAGATATTGGAACTGTACAAACTGTGATACCATCTTCACTGTACATTGCTTTGACTTTCAGAGAAAGGCAGTGGATAATTATCTAGCTGTCAGAGCCATAACCAGAAGGTGCCGTTCACTCTTAAAGTGATATTGGTACATCTGCATTCACACTACAAGAATACTTACGGGGTGTAGCGGAGGGTACTTCTGATATCATTGCTCTTCCGCACCCCTCCACTCCACCCTTTTCACTGTTCACCACACGAGTGGTGCGCAGGTAGGATGATGGTCGGTAAACCTCCATATTTCCTGACATTCTTGTAGTAACCATTTCTCAGGAAGTGTGGGCAGTGATTTGTATCCCGACTGATCCTGGAACTAACTCTTGAAATTCGATGCACAACTCCTCTCTTTTAGCGTCTACTACTGTGGTTGGAGTTTATTTTTGTTCTGCGCACCTGCGTCACTTATTCCCCGACTACCAGCGAGCGTTCAGTAGTGTTCCGAGAGCGCTGCTGTGAGTGTCGTATTCAATACGAGTATTAAACGTGGTCGTAGCGAATTAATAAGTAAATTTTTATTTCCTGTGATGCGAGTTGACATTACTGATGGTGATAGAGTTAAGTGACAAATTTTACACAAGTAAGACTGACATAATACGCAGGATACACGCTATCATGAGGTACAATGTACGTGTATGCGCATACTGCAATTGTCACTTGGAACCGGCAACAGTTACTGAGACACTGCTTCGACTTGCAAACACTTGTCTCATACTGATAAGTGGCAATATGCTACATTACATGTTCCTCTAAATCAGGTAATATTTTTGATGTTTCGACTGTCGTTGATCCGGATGCGTCCATTTCCGTCTGGGCTGATACACATATGGTATCATGTTCAAGTGCTTACGACATGTATGACCTTGCCTGAGCTCGACATTCACATGCTGGGAGTAAAGTAATCAGTGCACAGACAGAATAGTTGTTGATGCAATGAAACAAATTCTGATGACAGCCGCAGCTGGACAATGAAATGACTTGAAAGGCGACATGTGACAATATGAAAGCGATCTCGGAGAGCCGAAGCGATTGAGGCGAGCGCTCGCGTATAGCGGGAAACCTGCGTTCGAGACCCAGCCCGCAAAAAATCTTCCCTTGTCGGCAATGAATTCATTTCAGCGCCCAAAAAATGGTTCAAATGGCTCTGAGCACTATGGGACTTAACTTCTGAGGTCATCAGTCCCCTAGAACTTAGAACTACTTAAACCTAACTAACCTAAGGACATCACACACATCCATGCCCGAGGCAGGATTCGAACCTGCGACCGTAGCGGTTGCGCGGTTCCAGACTATAGCGCCTAGAGCGGCTCGTCCACCCTGGCCGGCCCCACTTCAGCGCCCAATCGCCCTCGATACAGTTACAATTTACAGCGATTTGTCCAAAACAGTGAAATCCAACAGCACCGATATCAGAATTTATTTTGTTTCATCATTTACGAGCTCTGTTCAAAAAATTCCGGAACTTGGTCCGCAAAATTTTTCTACGCTTACCTTTTACTTACTATGCATGGTCTCTTTCGAAAACTCTCCTCCGCAATTGGTACACTGCTCCTAACGCCGTTTCCCCAGCCGGAAGCAGTCTTGATAGACCTCTTGCTGGATCACGCGAAGCATCGTCTGCGCATTTTGTTTCGTATCGTCTATCGTAGCAAATCTTTGCCCTTTCAATGGGGTTTTGAGCTTTGGATGTCATCACATGATGTAGTGAAATGTTACATTCTTCTGCAATTAATCGGACAGTGAGTTTTGGATTGGTACGCACAATTTCGATGACCTTCGTAACACGTCGTAGAAGTCGAAGGGCGTCCTAACGAGAGTCATCTTTAACTTCCGTCCGGCCATTTTTGAACCGAGTGTAGCTTAACCACTCAACAACGTAGG
This sequence comes from Schistocerca gregaria, assembly GCF_023897955.1. Classification (NCBI taxonomy): domain Eukaryota; kingdom Metazoa; phylum Arthropoda; class Insecta; order Orthoptera; family Acrididae; genus Schistocerca; species Schistocerca gregaria. Next base: position 582,625,947 of record NC_064920.1, on the reverse strand, counting down.
TTTCCTGTATCATTTGGTGTGTCTCATTTTGTGTGTCCCCGTAAAGGATTTCTTTAAATTCACGCAAAATTAGTACAGACCCGTTGCTCCTCTAACTCCATCCTCCCGAAATTCGCAAACTGTGAGACACAACGTTCTACTCAGTACAGCACTGAACAACAAGTGACTTTCAACAATGAAACTTCCGGCAATTACACCTTAAACACAGGCATGTGCAGGGATGTCAACCGCATTTCGTTCCAATTCACCATTAGTGCGAAATTTTTGAGCAGACCTCGTATGCGAGGTGTAATCAAAACGAACGGGATTGTTTTAATTTCGCAGTCCTTAGTAGGGACACGTGTTCCTAATGTATGTCTGTGTTTTCAGATGTTTTGAATATTTAGGTTATTGTTGACAGTCGAAAATCTTACACGTGTTTTCGAGTGCTCGGCAAATTCTTACTTTTGAAAAAGATGGGTCAAAGAATTTGCATTGAACTTTTGGCGAATTCACTGTGAGTAAGGCAAGAGTTTAGGGTGGTACAAACGTTTCAAAGAGGGTGGAGAAGAGGTTGACGACTGCCTGGGCGCATTAGCACATCTTACTGACGACGATGTGGAAGAAATAAAGAAAATGGTTCTGGGAAATCGCCGAATCACCATCAGAAAAGTTGGTAATGATTTGGGCATATCCTTTGGCTCTTGCCAAGAAATTTTGTCGTATGTTTTGGGCTTGGAACATGCAGAAGCAAAGTTTATTCCGAAATTGTTGAACTTCAACCTAAAAGGACGTCGCGAAGACATCACTCAGGAACTACTGAATGAAGTCGACAACGATCCATAACTTCTAAGGATTATAACTGGTGACGAAACATGGGTATAGGGGTATGACGAGGAAAACAGGGCTCAATCATCCTAATGGAAACTGCCTGAAGGGTCAATACCGAAAACAATTGTAGAAGTTCGATAACATGTGAAGGTTCTTCTCACTGTTTTCATCGATTATAATGCGAGAGTACATCGAAAGTTTCTGCTTACCGCTGAAGGTCAATAAGGAATACTATCTGGAAGTTACGGGCCGTTAGCGTGAAGTAGTCCTAACTATACGACCAGAAACCGTTATGTTGCGTCAGCTACCGTACTCGGCGGACGTGGCCCCTTGTGGCTTCTTTCTGCCCCAAGGCTGAAGAGGACCATGAAAGGACGTCGTTTTGTCAGCATTGATGATATAAAAGCAGAATCGGTGCAAGAACTGAACACCATAACGGAAAGTGAGTTCCAAAAGAGCTTCCAAGACTGGAAAAGGGGCTGGTAGAAGTGTATTGTATTTGGGGGTGAATACTTGCAAGATTCTTTAAGGAAAACAAAAATCCCCATTACTTTTTGATGACATCTCGTATATATGATCACACCATACATATACAGGGTGTTTCAAAAATGACCGGTATATTTGAAACGGCAATAAAAACTAAACGAGCAGCGATAGAAATACACCGTTTGTTGCAATATGCTTGGGACAACAGTACATTTTCAGGCGGACAAACTTTCGAAATTACAGTAGTTACAATTTTCAACAACATATGGCGCTGCAAGTGATGTGAAAGATATAGAAGACAATGCAGTCTGTGGGTGTGCCATTCTGTACGTCGTCTTTCTGCTGTAAGCGTATGCTGTTCACAACGTGCAAGTGTGCTGTGGACAACATGGTTTATTCCTTAGAACAGAGGATTTTTCTGGTGTTGGTATTCCACCGCCTAGAACACAGTGTTGTTGCAACAAGACGAAGTTTTCAACAAAGGTTTAATGTAACCAAAGGACCGATAAGCGATACAATAAAGGATGTTTTTGAAAAATTTCAACGGACTGGGAACGTGACGGATGAACGTGCTGGAAAGGTAGGGCGACTGCGTACGGCAACCACAGAGGGCAACGCGCAGCTAGTGCAGCAGGTGATCCAACAGCGGCCTCGGGTTTCCGTTCGCCGTGTTGCAGCTGCGGTCCAAATGACGCCAACGTCCACGTATCGTCTCATACGCCACAGTTTACACCTCTATCCATACAAAATTCAAACGCGGCAACCCCTCAGCGCCGCTACCATTGCAGCACGAGAAACATTCGCTAACAATATAGTACACAGGATTGATGACGGCGATATGCATGTGGGCAGCATTTGGTTTACTGCCGAAGCTTATTTTTACCTGGACGGCTTCGTCAATAAACAGAACTGGCGCATATGGGGAACCGAAAAGCCCCATGTTGCAGTCCCATCGTCCCTGCATCCTCAAAAAGTACTGGTCTGGGCCGCCATTTCTTCCAAAGGAATCATTGGCCCATTTTTCAGATCCGAAACGATTACTGCATCACGCTATCTGGACATTCTTCGTGAATTTGTGGCGGTACAAACTGCCATAGACGACACTGCGAACACCTCGTGGTTTATGAATGAATATTTCGATGATCGTGTGATTGCTTTGGGCTATCCGAAACATACAGGAGGCGGCGTGGATTGGCCTCCCTATTCGCCAGACATGAACCCCTGTGACTTCTTTCTGTGGGGACACTTGAAAGACCAGGTGTACCGCCAGAATTCAGAAACAATTGAACAACTGAAGCAGTACATCTCATCTGCATGTGAAGCCATTCCGCCAGACACGTTGTCAAAGGTTTCGGGTAATTTCATTCAGAGACTACGCCATATTATTGCTACGCATGGTGGATATGTGGAAAATATCGTACTATAGAGTTTCCCAGACCGCATCGCGATCTGTTGTTGACAATTGTAACTGCTGTAATTTCGAAAGTTTGTCTGCCTGAAAATGTACTGTTGTCCCAAGCATATTGCAACAAAAGGTGTATTTCCATCGCTGCTCGTTTAGTTCGTATTGCCGTTTCAAATATACCGGTCATTTTTGAAACACCCTGTATAATCAGTATAGTTCCCTTTGGGTACGCGTCTTTGCATAATCCGGAAAGCAGCAAATTTTCGCATTTATGTTTATACAATATTCATTATTCCTGTTGACGGGAACAGACTATCGTCAAAGAGAGCGCACGTATATCCTGCATAGCTCTTTACGCTCAATCCAGAGAGAATATTCGATTGTAGGATATTTAGCGCCCAAAAATGAGAGAAGTATTAGCAGTATTGGCAATTCGCGGCAGTCTGTGTGAAGTGAACGAAGCAACTGATTCCACGTCAGTCACTTAGGCAGCGCAATCGGAAATGGGATTTTTTTGCCCAAAAAAAGATAATAAATCAATAATCGAGTGCCATTGGCTGCTGTGAATATCGGATAAATAATGAAGTGCGGTGTAATTGTTGATGAATAATTAGGACAATTAACATATGGAATTGGCGGCTTCATTGACGTGGCCGGTGCCTCAATTAGCACCGAATGCCGGTATCACCAGCCGACTGGTGGTGGGGGGGAGGGATGTATGAAGGATATATACGGGGGGGGGGGGGGGGTAGCGGGGCGGGGAGAGGGGGCGTGGCGTACGGATGGAGCGGGAAGGGATGAAACAGATCAGGCATCCGACACACGACATTGGGCGTGTTAGCACTTGCGAGCTAGAGCCCGGTTCCCACCAGCTCGCGTAGACCGTCACATGTTTTCTTGTGTAGAGCCTCTTACATACAGGGTTGTGTTTATGCATTATTACAGAAGTGCCCAGTTTACACGGCAAAACAGCCTAGTGAATCGGTGTCGAATCTGGACTCTTGATGCTACTAGAGGCAGTAACCAAAGAATACAGAAATTCTTCAATAATCTCTTCACCTAGCAATGAGGCCTTGAAGTGTAACATAAAATTACGTTCAAGATGGGCGAAAGAAAATTTTAATATGTTTATTGCTGATTGATTTCAATTACTGCGTAACTGTGTTCAGTGCACTTATGTCCAAGTCATAATGACTGATCTTAAGTAAAATCGCACATGGTACCACATTGCCACTAAAGATAACAAACCGTTAGCAACTTGTTATTTGTAGTGCCAGTGTGGGACCATTGCCATTTGATTTACGATTAGCCATCTTGGCTTGGACATAAATGCACTGAAGACAGGTACACAGCAGCTGAAATCTATCTGCAACATGCGGATTATAATTTACGACCTATAAGGTGCCTCTTACGTGAGGAAGACATTTTTCCAGTTTTAATAAATTATTGTCTCTTATTGATGTATTCACGATAGTTAGGAAATGCTGTAGTCCGTAGCCGGCCATGAGTCGGAGAGCATTTCCCACGCTGGCTGCCTAGGTGACGAAGCGACCATATGTCGCGCGTAGTCGGGTGGGGCTCGGCGCTGGACAGCCTGGGAAATATACATGACGAGAACTGCCGCCATCTTGGCACCAAAGTCACCGATTTTGTTTATTTATATTTAATAATTAAATTCATTTATAACAACATGAATACTAGGAGGAGCCTCTGGATGTTTAAAACTATTTATCATAATTTTGCCTCGTTAAAATTCACACCTGTTCATTAACAAATGCATATCTTAGTAAGTACGAACTTGATCGGAAATCCACGAACTGTGACGAAGGTAGTAAGAGATACGGACTGCGCGCCAAAGTCGGCAGTCGGCGTTAAGAGCCCTTCCTGTCTTGTCCGATGGTAGCCATGCTCCCGGTTACGAGTAGTTTGTGGCATGAGTCTTTCATTATTGATATAATAGGAATAAAAGTGATATTATGGCATTCTGTATGTTAATTTCGAGTAAATAGACACCCCAAAGTTGATCGACAGTAATTTCAGATAATTAGCTTCCACCGACAGAGACATCCAATGCGCCAATGAAGAAACATTTACGAGAGCTGCACCGCGCGCAGGCAGGAGGAAATCCGACGACACGACCCACTAAGGCGGATCAAGGAAGGCCCGACTTACACTCGCAAATTCCGGGTGGAAATGCTGACCAGTTATACTGTACGTCACATATATCACCCTCTACAGACTCGCGGCTAAGCTGTGTAATAACAGTATCAGTTTAGAAGCGAGGGGATCTTGCAGATCGAAGCTGCCCTTCCTATCTTTATCTCATTAATACGGTCTTCGAGCACGCAGTTCCCGGTGCAAGCAAACCTGAATAACACTACATTATGACAACACCTTCAGTCTACCTTTAGGGAAGAAGAGACTCGTTAAGTACATGTTGCAGTGGCTCAGGATGGGGAACTTACCAGACATGTTCACTTTCTTTCTGCCAGTCTAGGATAAAAACGCGAAATTTGTTGTGGAATATTCGCGCTTCTGCATCTATATTTTCGTAAAGTTCCGACGGGTGGGGGCGCTACACGTAGTTTTCAAAATGGCGTCTGTAACGGTGGTGAGTTCCAAGCAGAGAGATGTCGTTGAGTTTCTCTTGACGAAAAAACAGAGCATCACGTATTGACAGGCACCTGCAGAATGTGTAAGGAAACCTGGCAGTGAACGAAAGCACGGTGAGTTAATAGGCGAGGCGTTTGTCATCATCACAACACTGTCGTGCAGACATCTATATCTACATCTAGATCCACACTCCACAAACCACCTGACAGTGTGTGGCGGAGGGTACCTTGAGTACCTCTATCAGTTCTCCCTTCTATTCCAGTCTCCTATTGTTCGTGGAAAGATGGATTGTCGGTAAGCCTCTGTGTGGGCTCTAATCTCTCTGATTTTATCCTCATTGTCTCTTCGCGAGATATATGTAGGCGGGAGAAATATACTGCTTGACTCCTCGGTGAAGGTATGTTCTCGAAACTTCAACAAAAGCCAGTACCGAGCTACTGAGCGTCTCTCCTGCAGAGTCTTCCACTGGAGTTTAACTATCATCTCCGCAACGCTTTCGCGACTACTAAATGATCCTGTAACGAAGCGCGCTGCTCTCCGTTGGATCTTCTCTATCTCTTCTATCAACCCTATCTGGTACGGATCCCACACTGCTGAGTGAGCAGTATTCAAGCAGTGGGCGAACAAGCGTACTGTAACCTACTTCCTTTGTTTTCGGATTGCATTTCCTTAGGATTCTTCCAATGAATCTCAGTCTGGCATCTGCTTTACCGACGATCAACGTTACATGATCAATCCATTTTAAATCTCTCCTAATGCATACTCCCAGATAATTTATGGAATTAACTGCTTCCAGTTGCTGACCTGCTATTTTGTAGCTAAATGATAAGGGATCTATCTTTCTATGTATTCGCGGCACATTACACTTGTCTACTTTGAGATTCAGTACCCATTCCCTGCACCATGCGTCAATTCACTGCAGATTCTTCTGTATTTCAGTACAATTTTCCATTGTTACAACCTCTCGATATACCACAGCATCATCCGCAAAAAGCCTCAGTGTACTTCCGATGTCATCCAGAACGTTATTTATGTATATTGTGAATAGCAACGGTCCTACGACACTCCCCTGCGGCACACCTGAAATCACTCTTACTTCGGAAGACTTCTCTCCATTGAGAATGACATGCTGCATTCTGTTATCTAGGAACTCCTCAACCCAATCACACAATTGATCTGATAGTCCAAATGCTCTTACTTTGTTCATTAAACGACTGTGGGGAGCTGTATCGAACGCCTTGCGGAAGTCAATAAACACGGCGTCTACCTGTGAACCCGTGTCTATGGCCCTGTCAGTCTCGGGGACGAATAGCACGAGCTGCGTTTCACACGATCGTCTTTTTCGAAACACATGCCGATTCCTACAGATTAGATTTCTAGTCTCCAGAAAAGTTATTATACTTGATCATAATACGTGTTCCAAAATTCTACAACTGATAGACGTTAGAGATATAGATCTATAGTTCCGCACATCTGTTCGACGTCCCTACTCGAAAACGGGGATGACCTGTGCCCTTTTCCAATGCTTTGTAACGCTACGCTCTTTTAGAGACCTGCAGTACACCGCTGCAAGAAGAGGGGCAAGTTCCTTCGCGTACTCTGTGTAAAAACGAAATGATATCCCATCATGTCCAGCGGCCTTTCCTCTTTTGAGCGATTTTAATTGTTTCTCTATCCCTAAACGACCCCGTGACGAAATGCTCCACGCTTTTGGATCTTCTCTCTTCAACTTAGAGTTCCATATATGCACAATACTGTAGAATCGTTCGAATGAATTTTTTGTAATCTGCTTTTATCATGGAAGAATTAAATTTCTATCAGATTCTTCCACTGAATCTCAGCCAGACATATGCTTTTCCTACTGCTTGTTTTACATCGTCTTGCCACTTGCGGTAGCTCCAGATCGTTACTTGTAACTCTTTTACAGTTGTCGCTACTTCTATTGTCTTATGGCCAATAGCGTGTTCACCCATTAGTTGCAATACGTTACATTTTGCACCAATCGTCAACCCTCTGCACGGCTTCTTCCATACATGAGAAAATGCAACCCTATGTGGGTCTTTGTCAGGGCTGCACTTTAGATTCAGAACTCACACCTGTGCTTGTTGTGCCCCATAACTAGAAGATAATAAGCAACCTTTATCAAAAGACCACTGGATTGAGCTTCCTCCACACAAATGTGTGGAATACAAAATATTATGTGGCTGGAGTTTTCACTGCAGCCCAAATAACAGTGGCAGCTTGAAAACGCCTAAAGGCCCGAAATCAGCCAGCAACTAAAGCAGGAAACCAAGTGGCTATTTTAAAAATGAGAATGGCCTAAGCAGGACGATGACTTCCATTAAGAAATTCGTAGCGACTGTCGACCCATGTATATGAAAGAATTTGATAGTGATGAGATCGAGATCCAGTACGAATATTCCTATTGAAAATAATGAATGGTAACATGGGAACTACCTGGTGCGACAGTAACAAATCTGAATTAGAAACTACAGCAAATTCAATTACTATGTGAGACCATAGTAACGTGCTCGAAAACTAGATGTACTGCAAATTTGGCACTCGTGAAACTGTTACCGTGCTTCCACCGAATATGTCCTTGAAGCCCTCAACATATCATTAGATGAAAAACTTAAAACTAACATTTGGAGCCGGCCGCGGTGGTCGAGCAGTTCTAGGCGCTTCAGTCCGGAACCGCGCAACTGCTACGGTCGCAGGTTCGAATCCTGCCTCGGGCTTTTTCTATCGTTTTTATTATATAAATTATTCACGATGAGCCCATTTCGGCATACTGCCATCAGCAGGTGCTCTGTAAATGCGTAAATAAGTGATGGACTTAATATAATGGCCTGTGATTTTGATCAGAAAAGTTATAATACATCTTTGGTTTTTTTACCATACATATAATAAGTTCCTGCCATATCCTGTCTTTTTTGGAACTATTATTTACTTAAAATCAGGAAAACTGTAGTACCTATTCAGATAGCAAAATGATAAGCCAAATTAATGAAAAATAGACCAACAAATTAAATCAGATAAAGACTATAGCTTATTCATCATAAACAAAAATGACTACGAACAAAATGTTAACGATTTCTTTGTTAACAAAGATACCACACATATCTATAGAAACCCCACAAGCAAAATTGCAGCCCAAACCAAGTAAACCATAAACTCATGTCATATAATACTTTTTTTTTGTCATCAGTCTACTGACTGGTTTGATACGTTCCGCCACGAATTCCTCCCCTGTGCTAACCTCTTCATCTCAGAGTAGCACTTGCAACCTACGTCATCAATTATTTGCTTGACGTATTCCAATCTCTGTCTACAGACGTACATCCTCAGAAATTTCTTCCTCAAATTGACCTCCTTGCTCCGTCCGTCATTGGTTATTTTACTGCCTAGGTAGCAGAATTCCTAAACTTGATTGACTTCGTGACCATCGATCCTGATGTTAAGTTTCTCGCTGTTCTCACTTCTACTACTTCTCATTACCTTCGTCTTTCTCCGATTTACTCTCAAACCATACTGTGTACTCATTAGACTGTTCATTCCGTTCAGCAGATCATTTAATTCTTCTTCACTTTCACTCAGGATAGCAATGTCATCAGCGAATCGTATCATTGATATCCTTTCACCTTGTATTTTAATTCCACTCTTGAACCTTTCTTTTATTTCCATCATTGCTTCCTCGATGTACAGATTGAAGAGTAGGGGCGAAAGGATACAGCCTTGTCTTACACCCTTCTTAATACGAGCACTTCGTTGTTGATCGTCCACTCTTATTATTCCGTCTTGGTTGTTGTAAATATTATATATGACCCGTCTCTCCCTATAGCTTACCCCTACTTTTTTCAGAATCTCGAACAGCTTGCACCATTTTATATTGTCGAACGCTTTTGCCAGGTCGACAAATCCTATGAACGTGTCTTGATTTTTCTTTAGGCTTGCTTCCATTATTAGCCGTAACGTCAGAATTGCCTCTCTCGTGCCTTTACTTTTCCTAAAGCCAAACTGATCGTCACCTAGCGCATTCTCAATTTTCTTTTCCATTCTTCTGTATATTATTCTTGTAAGCAGCTTCGATGCATGAGCTGTTAAACTGATTGTGTGATAATTCTCGCACTTGTCAGCTCTTGCCGTCTTCAGAATTGTGTGGATGATGCTTTTCCGAAAGTCAGATGGTATGTCGCCAGACTCATATATTCTACACACCAACGTGAATAGTCGTTTTGTTGCCACTTCCCCTAATGATTTTAGAAATTCTGATGGAATGTTATCTATCCCTTCTGCCTTATTTGACCGTAAGTCCTCCAAAGCTCTTTTAAATTACGATTCTAATACTGGATCCCCTATCTCTTGTAAATCGACTCCTGTTTCTTCTTCTATCACATCAGACAAATGTTCACCCTCATAGAGGCTTTCCATGTATTCTTTCCACCTATCTGCCCTCTCCTCTGCATTTAACAGTGGAATTCCCGTCGCACTCTTAATGTTACCACCGTTGCTTTTAATGTCACCAAGGTTGTTTGGACTTTCCTGTATGCTGAGTCTGTCCTTCCGACAATCATATCTTTTTCGATGTCTTCACATTTTTCCTTAGGTTAGTGAGGTTTAAGTAGTTCAAAGTTCTAGGGGACTGATGACCTCAGATGTTAAATCAGAGCCATGTGCTCAGAGCCATTTGAAACATTTTGAACTAACATTTGGATAAGGTATCTGACTGAAAATTTGAATATGAAAAACTACAGGAGCAAATGAAACTGTAACATTGAATACCTAAGCTATCTGACTGTGTTTTTGAATAAGAATTTACAAGTGATACAGAATCTGGCTTGCGCAACGGATTTACTGGATTAGAGTACATGATATGTTGTGGTGTGTCAGTGTCACTGTTTTGGCCATAAGTTTTGCACTCACCTCTTTAGATGACTGCCTTTTTCCATGTGGTTTACAGAAATTCGCAGCAGCAGCGGCTAAAGCGGATTTTTACTAGAGTATATATGAATATAGTAACTGCTCTCGAACGAACAGATACCATACATGACTATGCAGCTTCTCTAGAATAAACGATAATTAATTGAAACCCTCAGCTGCCGACAGGTGTTGTTCATATACCTCGATGGGGAGAGCTGAAAATGTGGGCCCCCACTGGGACTCAGAACCGGCATCTCCTGCTTACACGGCAGATACTCTCTATCCATATGAGCCACCGAGGACACAGGTAAGTAGCGCGACTTCAGGGGCTTATCCCTTGCACGCTTCCTGTGAGACCCACATTCCCAACCGTCCACAATCTACATGCGTAATGTATATCTATTAGGGACATTACGTATGTAGATTGTGAACAGTTGAGAAGCTGCACGTGCAAAGGATAAGTCCCTGCAGTCGCATTCATCCGGGTTCGAGTCCAGGTCGGGGCACACATTTTCAGCTGTGCTCATCGAGGGGTACCAACAACACCTGTCGGCAGCTGAAGGTTTCAATTAATTATCATTTATTTTACTAGAGTGGCCGGCACGAAAGTCCTCAAGGTCACGGCTGCTGCCTGCCGCCAGCAGGGGATTCACCCGCCTCTCGGCTTTGTTGCATGTAGGTACCGTTAGCGGTGCGGTAGGTCAGAGCAGCTGAAAGCTCAGTGTTACCGTGCTATATCGAATGTTCATTTCTCATCTCAGTGCCTTACTGTCTTTAGAAAAATGCTTTGAAGTGTGTTCGGTGCTGAACAACAATACAGGAGCAACGGCCTACTTGTAGTACTCCTCCGGTCGGTGTGCGTAAAGGGCGGAAAGACAATAGTAAACAATCGAAAATTGTCATATCGAATGTACTCTAGGATTTTGCTGATCTGGCTGACAATAAGGAAGCGAGGAATAACTTAAATTTTGCGAAAATTCATAAACTTACTGCTAAGGCGTGTGGTGTCTCCTAGTCAACTTCAGGCCGTATTATAAGATCTGCATCATTCATTGGCAGTATCTCCAGACATGAATGAATGTTTCGATTCTCCAAGAAAGGGATGCGAACGTGAACGGAAATCAAACAAATTCGATTATTTTAACAAAGAGCTCGTGTGCAGAACTGTACTTGGATATTACGATAACTCCTAAAAAATTACAGGCTGACCTTCGTAAAAAATTAAATACTCGGTCTCAGAGACCTCTGTTCCTCATCTTCTTCGCTCCCTTGCTTTCCGATTAGAGAAGTGTAATGACGGACGGAAATCCTTAATGGTATGCAGAGACATTGCAGCAGCAAGAGCGAATTCTTTGCATACAATGCACTTCTTGTGTGCTGAAGACACCAGGCCTGTGGCGTGGATGAAAATTGGGTTTCACAGAACCACACTAGTAAGTATATATGGCACGACTCAAAGGAAACGGCGGTTTGAAATTGTCTACTGATAGAGGTGGCCGATTAATCGTCGCCCACGCCGGTACATTAACCACAGGCTAGGCCAAACTTGTTTTTCGTGGTCCGATTAACGTTCAGAAAGGAATGCAGGAGCTCTTAAGAATTGGTTTATTCGACTGTTTGCGCTGGAAGAAGGGTCAATTATTGTGATGTATAACGATAGCTACCGCTCCACGCAGATAGAAAAAAACTTCCACGTTCAAATTTGCGCAAGGCAGATATTATGGAGGGGTTAAAGAGAAAGAATGTTTAATTTCAGTTGATGAAACGAAGGCTGAACTCCTGTCTAAGGAAGAAATCGTAGGTACCAAAAGGACTTACGAATTAGATCAACTGGCAAACGAAATGGGACACCAAGTGGTATGTCTACCGACGTATCACTACCAGTATAATCCCATTGCATTGAGATGCGCCCAAGTAAAGCAAAGAAATACTACTTTCAAACTCACTGATGTCGAGAAGCTAACACACGAAGCTCTTGACAATGTTACTCAGAACGAATGGGAGAGGTGCGTAAAACATGCAAAAGCATTGCAAGAAACTGATTTCTTGGACCAGGCTTTAAGAGACACTATAGTGGAATCTGCGATGGTACACCTGGCTGAAACAAGCGACAGTGAATCTGAACAAACGGAGCCAAAAGATCCTTCAGTTTAGGTAAAGTGCCGTCTATGTAAACAGCTGATTTGATTTAAATGTTTGTCTATTCATTTCAGTTATAGAGGACATACTGCGAATGTTTTTCCCTTAGAGTAGATGTCTGATAAATTTATCACAATTGGTGGCGATTAGTTTACTCGACAGTAACCGTCAGTTAAAATAAGATTGTCAATTCTGCATTAATTAACAGCAGTATCGAATGGGTTTACATTCGGATATAATCTTACTGCATTCTGTTTACCTGTACATTCGAAATTTAACTGGTTTTTTTCATAGAAGGATTTACTGGCTGTTTCATAGTAAGGGTAATGCAGAGCACGAAATGACAAGACGTTTTGGTGCTTCTGTATTGGCTGTATATATAAACAGTGCAGACACATCAGAACAGTCCCGGCACCTATTCTGATTCTCCGAGAAGAGCAAAGAAATCTATGATATCTGACGAAAAGCTAGAACGTGGAATTGTATTACTTTAGTATGAAAAAGGATAATATACGATGGCTAGAGAAATACATGGTAGCGTCCGTGATAAAACTGGTTATTCTGGCCAGTCACTTCAGTGCACTGTCTTCTCCACCGTCTTGGTTTTTAATTCAGAAACTGTAATTATGGACGAAATTTGTAACACAAGACAGGGACACTGCAGTAGCAAAAACGAGGTTTTTTTTGTACCAAGCACGTATTGCGTGCTGAGAATAATAGCCTTACAGCAAATTTTGATAAAACTTGGGTTTCACAAAATCATTCGAACAAATATGTTGCTCGACTTCAGTGAAACTATTGCCTTCAAATTAACTACAATTACTTTTGCGTAGTGCATATTGAGTGATGAACGCATGACGAAGAATATTTATTAGCAACCAGTAAAATACACTCCTGGAAATTGAAATAAGAACACCGTGAACTCATTGTCCCAGGAAGGGGAAACTTTATTGACACATTCCTGGGGTCAGATACATCACATGATCACACTGACAGAACCACAGGCACATAGACACAGGCAACAGAGCATGCACAATGTCGGCACTAGTACAGTGTATATCCACCTTTCGCAGCAATGCAGGCTGCTATTCTCCCATGGAGACCATCGTAGAGATGCTGGATGTAGTCCTGTGGAACGGCTTGCCATGCCATTTCCACCTGGCGCCTCAGTTGGAGCAGCGTTCGTGCTGGACGTGCACACCACGTGAGACGACACTTCATCCAGTCCCAAACATGCTCAATGGGGGACAGATCTGGAGATCTTGCTGGCCAGGGTAGTTGACTTACACCTTCTAGAGCACGTTGGTTGGCACGGGATACATGCGGACGTGCATTGTCCTGTTGGAACAGCAACTTCCCTTGCCGGTCTAGGAATGGTAGAACGATGGGTTCGATGGCGGTTTGGATGTAGCGTGCACTATTCAGTGTCCCCTCGACGATCACCAGAGGTGTACGGCCAGTGTAGGAGATCGCTCCCCACACCATGATGCCGGGTGTTGGCCCTGTGTGCCTCGGTCGTATTCAGTCCTGATTGTGGCGCTCAACTGCACGGCGCCAAACACGCATACGACCCTCATTGGCACCAAGGTAGAAGCGACTCTCATCGCTGAAGACGACACGTCTCCATTCGTCCCTCCATTCACGCCTGTCGCGACACCACTGAAGGCGGGCTGCACGATGTTGGGGAGTGAGCGGAAGACGGCCTAACGGTTTGCGGGACCGTAGCCCAGCTTCATGGAGATGGTTACGAATGGTCCTCGCCGATACCCCAGGAGCAACAGTGTCCCTAATTTGCTGGGAAGTGGCGGTGCGGTCCACTACGGCACTGCGTAGGAACCTACGGTCTTGGCGTGCATCCGTGCGTCGCTGCGGTCCGGTCCCAGGTCGACGGGCACGTGCACCTTCCGCCGACCACTGGCGACAACATCGATGTAATGTGGAGGCCTCACGCCCCACGTGTTGAGCAATTCGGCGGTACGTCCACCCGGCCTCCCGCATGCCCACTATACGCCCTCGCTCAAAGTCCGTCAACTGCACATACGGTTCACGTCCACGCTGTCGCGGCATGCTACCAGTGTTAAAGACTGCGATGGAGCTCCGAATGCCACGGCAAACTGGCTGACACTGACGGCGGCGGTGCACAAATGCTGCGCAGCTAGCGCCATTCGACAGCCAACACCGCGGTTCCTGGTGTGTCCGCTGTGCCGTGCGTGTGATCATTGCTTGTACAGCCATCTCGCAGTGTCCGGAGCAAGTATGGTGGGTCTGACACACCGGTGTCAATGTGTTCTTTTTTCCATTTCCAGGAGTGTATTTTCGGGAAGTACGGAATATTCTCGATCATATTAAAGTGAGCCGTCCGAACAAAACTCTTGGCGACGGCCTACAACGATTCGCGCGCTGCTGCGCGCGGTATATCGCGGAATTAATTTGCCTCTGTACGTGATATTGTACAATAATGATGTCTGAAATGTTACCAAAAATAATTTTATAGTTTTCTTAATAGCTTTCTCACCGGGAACTCCTACAGTAAGAAAATTCAGCAGCCGCTACATTTTTCGCTACGCAATCGGCACAGTTTAACATCTCTTATAACATTTTATTTTTTCTCTCAGAATATTTTTATGTTTCCGAAATAAAAGACGCACCACATGCATCTGTACACTTTGAGTATGTTCAAATTTTTTTCAGTTCAATGACATTAGTGATACTGTTATTTTCCTCCAAAATTTCTTGCAACGCTAGTTTTCTCTTTTTGTCCTAGCAGCTAGTGAGAATTTTCTTTTGGAAAGTACTCCATCATATTCTAGACTAAAAATATAGTTTCCCGACATTTTTTTAAAATTTTTACAAACATTTGAAATTACCACTATAAAAAAGAAGTGGCAATGCTGTAAGACGGCGAAATGACATTGAAGCCCTATTTTAGGGCCGGCCACTATAAGAATGAATTTAATAAAAATGAGTTTGCTTGGGTCCTGTTAACTACTAAACAACTTGTGAGAAGTCATTTCATAGATTAAGTCTATTTAAAAACGTCAGAGCCATCATAACCCATAACCAACAATAGACAATGACAATTACAATGACATAGGTACCAATAATGGCTGAGTGCCATATTGACAAGTTATTTCAATTCCAAAGTTACATTAACATCTAATAACCATAGCATATTTATTAATTAGATGTGGAGAATGATTATTATTTGGAGGATAAAGAAGCTTCCTTAACTGACAAACAAAACATGGGATTATTCCAAACTCCGACAAACAATCACGAACCTAACCCTGAGGTTGCTTTTGCGCTATGCTTGCGAATTTTACCTTGAATTCCATCTTCAAGCTTAGTTAAGCCATCGAAATCTCTCTTGGCTATATGAATGAAATCAGTCCTTGCGTGTGGTAAGATCTACGATCACCGACGTGAGGGCAGCGTGACATGTCTTCGGTCTTCGAGCTCTCGACCGACACTGCTACTTCCACTCTCGCAGACAGACCTCGTCTCACAACAACGCTTAGAATCGCGCTCCCATGTTTCGCCCTCAGACTGTTACTAACGATATCTGAGTGCTCAACAGTGTAAAGAATAGCCTTAAAGTTGGCTATATTGTTTTCAATATAACGGAGAGTTCTGACTCCTTACAAGTGGCGATTGTCGTACCCAGGCTAAAAGCTTGTGGACTGTAAATTCGCGACGGTCGAGCTAAAGTGAATTCATACTGTTTTAAAACAGTTGATATCGGAATCGCGTTTATAGGGAAAATTGTAATTGTACACATGAGAACCTGGCAAGACAACTGTGCTCGACCAGTCTATGAGGAAAGAAATGCAACGGATGACCAAATTTTCGCCAGGAGTATCACGTACTAAGTAAGAGGATATTTCCATTGCAGTTTCAAGACTGATGGAGCAACAAGAATTACGCCGCCAGCACAGACGAGCCGCCTTCGACATGCTACCAACGGAAAAGAACAGATAAGCTAGAGCGATGACACTCGCACTTTCTGCCGCTTACAAAGACTAAAGGCTTCTTAAACAATTCCAAATGTAATTTCTTTTGTTATTGTAAGAAATTTTTTATACCATCTTTCATTAAAATAAATGAAGTTTCTACACTACTGGCCATTAAAATTTCTACACCACGAAGATGATGTGCTACAGACGTGAAATTCAACCGACAGGAAGAAGATGGTGTGATATGCAGATGATAAGCTTTTCAGAGAATTCACCCAAGATTGGCACCGGTGGAGACACCTACAATGTGCTGACATAAGGGAAGTTTCCAACCATTTTCTCATACACAAGCAGCAGTTGACCGGCGTTGCCTGGTGAAACGTTGTCGTGATGCCTCGTGTAAGGAGGAGAAATGCTTACCATCACATTTCCGACTTTCATAAAGGTCGGATTATAGCCTATCGCGATTGCGGTTTATCGTATCGCGACATTGCTGCTCGCGTTGGTCGAGATCCAATGACTGTTAGCAGAATATGGAATCGGAGGGTTCAGGAGGGTAATACGGAACGCCGTGCTGGATCCCAACGGCCTCGTATCACTAGCAGTCGAGATGACAGGCATCTTATCCGCATTGCTGTAACGGATCGTGCAGCCACGTCTCGATCCTCGAGTCATCAGATGGAGACGTTTGCAAGACAACGACCATCTGCACGAACAGTTCGACGACGTTTGCAGCAGCATGGACTATCAGTTCGGAGACCATGGCTGCGGTTATCATTGACGCTGCATCACAGACAGGAGCGCCTGCGATGGTGTACTCAACGACGAACCTGAGTGAACGAATGGCAAAATGTCATTTCTTCGGATGAATACAGGTTCTGTTTACAGCATCATGATGGTCGCATCCGTGTTTGGCGACATCGCGGTGAACGCACATTGGAAGCGTGTATTCGTCATCCCCATACTGGCGTATCACCCAGCGTGATGGTATGGGGTGCCACTGGTTACACGTCTCGGTCACCTCTTGTTCGCATTGACGGCACTTTGAACAGTGCACGTTACATTTCAGATGTGTTACGATCCGTGGCTCCATCCTTCATTCGATCCCTTCGAAACGCTACATTTCAGCAGGATAATGCACGACCGTATGTTGCAGGTCCTGTACGGGCCTTTCTGGATACAGAAAATGTTCGACTGCTTCCCTGGCCAGCACATTCTCCAAATATCTCACCAACTGAAAACGTCTGATCAATGGTAGCCGAGCAACTGGCTCGTCACAATACGCCAGTCACTACTCTTGATGAACTGTGGTATCGTGTTGAAGATGCATGGGCAGCTGTACCTGTTCACACCATCCTAGCTCTGTTATTATAGCCAGAGGTGGTTGTACTGGGTACTGATTTCTCAGGATCTATGCACTCAAATTGCGTGAAAATGTAATCACATGTCAGTTCTAGTAAAATACACTCCTGGAAATGGAAAAAAGAACACATTGACACCGGTGTGTCAGACCCACCATACTTGCTCCGGACACTGCGAGAGGGCTGTACAAGCAATGATCACACGCACGGCACAGCGGACACACCAGGAACCGCGGTGTTGGCCGTCAAATGGCGCTAGCTGCGCAGCATTTGTGCACCGCCGCCGTCAGTGTCAGCCAGTTTGCCGTGGCATACGGAGCTCCATCGCAGTCTTTAACACTGGTAGCATGCCGCGACAGCGTGGACGTGAACCGTATGTGCCGTTGACGGACTTTGAGCGAGGGCGTATAGTGGGCATGCGGGAGGCCGGATGGACGTACCGCCGAATTGCTCAACACGTGGGGCGTGAGGCCTCCACAGTACATCGATGTTGTCGCCAGTGGTCGGCGGAAGGTGCACGTGCCCGTCGACCTGTGACCGGACCGCAGCGACGCACGGATGCACGCCAAGACCGTGGGATCCCACGCAGTGCCGTAGGGGACCGCACCGCCACTTCCCAGCAAATTAGGGACACTGTTGCTCCTGGGGTATCGGCGAGGACCATTCGCAACCGTCTCCATGAAGCTGGGCTACGGTCCCGCACACCGTTAGGCCGTCTTCCGCTCACGCCCCAACATCGTGCAGCCCGCCTCCAGTGGTGTCGCGACAGGCGTGAATGGAGGGACGAATGGAGACGTGTCGTCTTCAGCGATGAGAGTCGCTTCTGCCTTGGTGCCAATGATGGTCGTATGCGTGTTTGGCGCCGTGCAGGTGAGCGCCACAATCAGGACTGCATACGACCGAGGCACACAGGGCCAACACCCGGCATCATGGTGTGGGGAGCGATCTCCTACACTGGCCGTACACCTCTGGTGATCGTCGAGGGGACACTGAATAGTGCACGGTATATCCAAACCGTCATCGAACCCATCGTTCTACCATTCCTAGACCGGCAAGGGAACTTGCTGTTCCAACAGGACATTGCACGTCCGCATGTATCCCGTGCCACCCAACGTGCTCTAGAAGGTGTAAGTCAATTACCCAGGCCAGCAAGATCTCCAGATCTGTCCCCCATTGAGCATGTTTGAGACTGGATGAAGCGTCGTCTCACGGGGTCTGCACGTCCAGCACGAACGCTGGTCCAACTGAGGCGCCAGGTGGAAATGGCATGGCAAGCCGTTCCACAGGGCTACATCCAGCATCGCTACGATCGTCTCCATGGGAGAATAGCAGCCTGCATTGCTGCGAAAGGTGGATATACACTGTACTAGTGCCGACATTGTGCATGCTCTGTTGCCTGTGTCTATGTGCCTGTGGTTCTGTCAGTGTGATCATGTGATTTATCTGACCCCAGGAATGTGTCAATAAAGTTTCCCCTTCCTGGGACAATGAATTCACGGTGTTCTTATTTCATTTTCTAGGAGTGTATATTTGTCCAATGAATACCCGTTTATCATCTGCACTTCTTCTTGGTGTAGCAATTTTAATGGCCACTAGTGTGCAAAGAACGTTTCAGTGCACACATTGTTGTTTCCACCGTTAACGGTCGTCGATACTATTAGCTACTTCTCGTTTTGCTGTAGCTGTTGAATCATGTATTTTTATGTGTTTTTCGGAGCGGTATGTTGCAACAGATGTGGCCAGTGTTCGTATCAGGTGCAGTTTGTTTGTTTTGTCGCGATCTGTGGAAACTCGCCTACGTTGTGGCGTCCGCCATTACACTCCGAGCGCCTACGAATCTTACAGAGGTTGCTCGTTCACTGTTAGTGCAAGACACGCTACGGTGGTTACTTCAGATTTGACAGCTGTCCTATTACGCAAACTGTGTTTGCATTCAGTAGAACGTCATATTAGCGCATACTGATGACCAACTGATAATTTTCTTGGCTTTCCATTTATAACTGAGCATATTTTCAGCCTGTTCCATTAATATTTACGAAATTATTTACTGAACTTTTATGTTGTATTTCGTATCATCGCGGAGTTCGGCGCCAGACTCTGACATGACTACTTTCGTTAACGTTGGAAGTAAAACAGATTCTTTTGAGTTTATGTAATTAAAATTCTCGGTCAAAATTATGCAGAGTAATTTCCTTAGAACGGTTTTCTTCGCACCTTTCACCATATGTAAAAGTCAGCACACATGACTTAAATATATGAAACACTGATTTTGCTCAAAAACTGGGGGAATTCCACACCCAGTCATGAAGGCTCCCCCAGACAATCATATGTACACGCGCAAGCTGGGTACACGATCTATCTCACTGATCTCAGAAATGCAAGGACGCACTGTCGATTATGGAACACCTTGTCTAATAAAGCAATCTGTTTTAGGCAGTTTTCGTGTTGCTGAATGATTTACTTAAATATGCATTTGCACGAAATCTTACGTTAGTAGGCAACCTTTGCGCGAACCACAATGAGCCCAGGTAATTATTGCCTAAATCACGTAAGAAAATTATTCACTGCGGAAACGGGAAAGTATCGTCGGCTGTAAATAAGTACGTCTCGCTCAACGCGAAATGTGCTATTTATCAGAATAAATGGGACCTAAATATGTGTTTTAAGTGTGAAGATGACAGCAACAAGGTAGATTAGTGACGGAATCGATGTATACATCTTTGAGCCTCTGTTTGGTACAGCAAGTGGCATGTCGCCCCTTGTCCAGTACGGCTGTGTGGCCATCCGAGTCATTTAATGGAAACGTCCCTATAATTTGACACATCTCGACTTTCTATTATTTGCAAGATATAGTGTATGAAAATAAATTATTTCGCTTTGGTAGTTTTATGTAAAGCTGCACAGATCCTCTGAGAGAAGTTTGTTTTCGTCTGGTAGCGACATAATAATAGAGCTCGAAATATGATCTGTTGTCTTGAACAGACGATCCTTAGAGCTTCCTGACTGTACGTCTGTGTGTGCGTTCTTTTATGCATTTTTAAATATTCTTCTTGAATTGCACCAAGGCGCCCTTCGCTAAAATCCCTACCTGAAGCTTGTCACATACCCTCTTTCCATGAGAAGAGCTCGGCACTGGCCTGATTTTACTCCATCACCTCTCCTCGCCTAGTTTGCCCTATAATCATGAGGAAAGATCTTCCGCCAACGAGATTCGAACCAGCTGCCTCAGAATCTAGCCCGAACTGGGAAACCTGGACTAGAGAAGTGGAGATCTCTAGGCCAACCTAACCTCAAGATCGCTTGTACCAAGAGGTCACTGGAGGACAGATGCAATTCTTCACCCTTTTTGTGTGCGACTTGAATCTTTACACTTTTCAGCAGTGTATGCTATAGTTAAGATGTGATCAATAAATCTTGAAGAAACTGTTTACAGCATCACTAATTCAGTTACGGTACTCAAAACTAAGAAGAGTAACAACATAACTTCGTTTGTTCTCTCTCTGCCGGAGCCACTAATTTTCCAGCTGCGACTTAGATTGGTAACAATCTCAAGAAGCTGGAATTTGTTGAACAGGCAAATAAGTATACAGAACTCTAGGAGATGTATACATTTATTTTCTTCTATATCTTGGTTACCAACAATTTAAACATTCAGTAACGAATACGTATGTTCGATTGAAACAGTCAATCTCAGTATGTAGAATACAGCTTTATTTACAAACACTTTAACATCGAAGCAGCTTGTGACTATATGTATTTTATTATTTTTGATAAGTAGCTCAATAAAGAATATCCTCTAATGTTTCAACTATCACATTTGGGCCCTTTTCCTTCGAGTAAAAATGCTGCCTAGCCTACAGCAGTTTGTCAGCATGAAATATTTTTTTGCGTAGAGGCGGTTACATCACTCTTGTTCTGTGCATCGACATTATCGAGCTTCTTCGCTGAAGCCAGAAACAAGCCCAATAACCGACTTGCTCTGAATACGTCGACAGAAACTGTCTAATAAGATCAGTGCTCAAGGAATTAATTATAAATAACTATGACATCCCATAGCAGCACACGCACTCGCTAGAACCTCAACGTTAGAGAATTCATCTAGAACAAATAATGCACGTTCTCACATCTTAACTCCCACACCAGTCTCCACGGCAGTGAGTCTTTGTCCTTATTTAAACAATACTGCTATGGTGGCAACAACGACACGGAAGGTAATGTCGATCAACTGGACTCCGTTGTTTATTGGGTCTACATTTGCATGTACGCTCCTGGAAATTGAAATAAGAACACCGTAAATTCATTGTCACAGGAAGGGGAAACTTTATTGACACATTCCTGGGGTCAGATACATCACATGATCACACTGACAGAACCACAGGCACATAGACACAGGCAACAGAGCATGCACAATGTCGGCATTAGTACAGTGTATATCCACCTTTCGCAGCAACGCAGGTTGCTATTCTCCCATGGAGACGATCTTAGAGATGCTGGATGTAGTCCTGTGGAACGGCTTGCCATGCCATTTCCACATGGCGCCTCAGCTGGACCAGCGTTCGTGCTGGACGTGCAGACCGCGTGAGACGACGCTTCATCCAGTCCCAAACATGCTCAATGGGGGACAGATCCGGAGATCTTGCTGGCCTGAGTAGTTCACTTACACCTTCTAGAGCACTTTGGGTGGCACGGGATACATGCGGACGTGCATTGTCCTGTTGGAACAGCAACTTCCCTTGCCGGTCTAGGAATGGTAGAACGATGGGTTCGATGACGGTTTGGATGTACCGTGCACTATTCAGTGTCCCCTCGACGATCACCAGAGGTGTACGGATAGTGTAGGAGATCGCTCCCCACACCATTATGCCGGGTGTTGGCCCTGTGTGCCTCGGTCGTATGCAGTCCTGTTTGTGGCGCTCACCTGCACGGCGCCAAACACGCATACGACCATCACTGGCACCAAGGCAGAAGCGACTCTCATCGCTGAAGACGACACGTCTCCATTCGTCCCTCCATTCACGCCTGTCGCGACACCACTGGAGGCGGGCTGCACGATGTTGGGGCGTGAGCGGAAGACGGCCTAACGGTGTGCGGGATCGTAGCCCAGCTTCATGGAGATGGTTGCGAATGGTCCTCACCGATACCCCAGGAGCAACAGTGTCCCTAATTTGCTGGGAAGTGGCGGTGCGGTCCCCTACGGCACTGCGTAGGATCCTACGGTCTTGGCGTGCATCCGTGAGTCGCTGCGGTCCGGTCCCAGGTCGACGGGCTCGTGCACCTTCCGCCGACCACTGGCGACAACATCGATGTACTGTGGAGACCTCACACCCCACGTGTTGAGCAATTCGGCGGTACGTCCATCCGGCCTCCCACGTGCCCACTATACGCCCTCGCTCAAAGTCCGTCAACGGCACATACGGTTCACGTCCACGCTGTCGCGGCATGCTACCAGTGTTAAAGAGTGCGATGGAGCTCCGTATGCCACGGCAAACTGGCTGACACTGACGGCGGCGGTGCACAAATGCTGCGCAGCTAGCGCCATTCGACGGCCAACACCGCGGTTCCTGGTGTGTCCGCTGTGCCGTGCGTGTGATCATTGCTTGTACAGCCCTCTCGCAGTGTCCGGAGCAAGTATGGTGGGTCTGACACACCGGTGTCAATGTGTTCTTTTTTCCATTTCCAGGTGTGTATATGTTATTAGCAGTTACGACTCTCACGATGGTATAGTACTGCGTTTTATTAGACTATCTACTTTTATGGAGGAACAATACACTACGAGGCGATTGCATGATGTTACAAAATATCCATTGGAGTAGATCTCCAGTGGAACGTGATAATTCACGTTTCAGTGGTGATTCTGCTCCGATGGATGTTAAATGTATCTTTAACCGTTCTCTGAGCTGGTAATTTAGTGAAATACGCTCGGCAGTGACAAAACGTTTATCTAGACAAAAAGGAGTTTCCTAATCTCCCAGTATTTGTATCACTACAAACTCTTGTTTCTTGGGAAAGCAATAATAATAATTATTATTATGGTAATCATAGTGATGCATTCTTGTTGTGGAATGAACGTGGTATAACAAGAAACATGATGAAATGAGTACTAAATTACTGTCACATTCATGTGTAAATGGAAAAGTATCCATAGTGAAGCCATTACATTTTTAATCTTTCCTCGTCAAGGGTAGGCCGACAGGATTTGCGATGGTATCTATTATAAGAGGGTGAAAAATATAGCATAAACTTACACTAATCACTTTTATGGGTGCCATGTACTGACTTGCACATATGACTTTGAATCATGACAGCGACAAACACACCTCAGATAACATATAAAAAAGAAGTGCTGCTTAAAAATAATTAGTCAAGCAAACCATGTTTCTTTCAACATAGATATGAATACCGCAGCTGTCAACTGGTGCATTTATCTCGCTTTCGGATCTTGATGTAATATCCACGACACTATGTTCTAGCCATAAGATGTTAAAATGAACTAACTGAACAAACATCAACAAATATTATCGATATTACATATAAAAGGACTGTATCGTGTAAAAATGTCGATAATTATTTCATTATTTCTGTAATAATTTAATTTCTGTGTGAATTAAAATTGTTATCAGAGAACTACACTCATGGACAACGACTATTATAATTTTTTTTTTTGTTATCTGTGATAATTGTGGTTCAGTTGTTCTTCCTGTGCTAACCGATGAACTGTTCGGACGTGAGACGTGTGAGGTCGGTAAAGAGAAAACCTGTAACTATATATTGTTAATTATTATTTGAAAAATAGTGTCGCTATAGTGTAGATGGGGATTTGTATTTATTTCAATTGTAATCCAATCTAATTAATGTTTTTAAGTGTTAATTTTCAGCTTCGCAATTAGGAGCGCAGCCATTAGCGCTAGTAATTTGCAGCGGAGTTTACTGGGAATTGGTATAAAAAAATATGACTGTATTTATCATTGAAAATGATTTTAAATGCTAAAGAATAGAGATAAGAGGCTTAAAGAGTTTTATCTAAATATATTACCATGATATAAAAGGAATGGAAAATAACAATAAACAAATTTACTGTCGTCTGTCTGCCGCCATCTTAGCAAAAGTATCTCCGCGGCAGTTTTCAATCGAGAATTTTAACAAACATAAGTGTTGTTAGATATAAATGAATGGAAATAAATGTGCACCGGTGTTCCCGAATCTATCTAATCAGAATTCAACTCAGATTGAATCTTTAAAAATAGTGCTCACAGCACGTTACGTGATATGAATTTCTTATTTACTGGTGTATGAAGCCTAATTATTTCGGACGATTTACATGAAATATTTTAATAGGAGACATACGTCAGTGTTGTGCGCGGGTAGTATTTTGTGACTAAATGTTCCTTTTGCTAGAGAAAAGTGCTTCCATCTTAAGTAACAGTTGTGTAAAATCTGATAAATGATATATAACTTAGTGCCACTCAAACACGACTTTACAGAGAACGTTTCTACACAACGCCAAGGGGAGATTTCTTTAGCAGAGTGACAAATATTAGCAGGGATAATCATTTTTGTGATCAAACGAATTGTTGCGCTGAAAATAGGTAACTGGTTTTATGTATATTTTTTTGATCTACCTGAAATATCATTTATAAGTAATTATAGTCACGAAATACTATAAACCGGTTCTGCCAGTGAGAAAAAGATAAGAAAATTAAGTACGTGTACAAAGGTAAAGAAATGGTCTTTCATTCGCTCAATACGCGAGTGGGCTAGTAAAGAAAGTTGAGACTATTGGTACCATGAACCCTCCACCATGCTGTACAGAGGCTTTTGAAGTATTTATGTGTGTTTGGGAGCAGTTGCTCTCGCCTCCTCAGCTGAGTGACAAGAACAGTTGACTGTCATGCCTGGAACGCAGTTAGATTCTCGGATTTTTCCTTTGTGGTATGATTTTATGAGGTTCACTAAGTCTCGGGATGGCAGTTGATGAGCTACAACGCGAGTAGAAGCAGGACCGACGCTGCTAAACCGACAAAGGCTGGAATTGCCGTATGCTGACCCTCTTCTATACACTGCATCCAATGACGCCGTGGGGAGAGGATGATATGGCGCTCGGTCGGTCGGTCGTGATTGCCAGTTTACGGCCAGAACTGCGGTGCTTATAGGGATGATGCGATACCGGAAGTTGAAGAGTAATGTAATCTTTACGAGGTAAACCTTTGAAAATCTTTGACTGCTTGGTAAAAGAA
Source organism: Schistocerca gregaria (assembly GCF_023897955.1). Classification (NCBI taxonomy): domain Eukaryota; kingdom Metazoa; phylum Arthropoda; class Insecta; order Orthoptera; family Acrididae; genus Schistocerca; species Schistocerca gregaria. The sequence continues at coordinate 582,600,026 of NC_064920.1, read as the reverse complement.
TACATCGCACGAGTGCCTCTACTGTGTGCATCTCTGTGATATGATCTTCAGTGTACATGTAGCTCGTCCGGTTCCGTCTTGGAAGAATCTATCACGTAAAACTGGAATCATGTACAAGTTAACTGCGTACGTGTCTCGTGTTATTTGATTTATGTGACTAGTTTTATCATCAGACGTGAGCATCCTCAATGTTAATTTTTCTAAAGTAGCAACACGTTGGATGTTAAAACCACCGCTTGTGGGACTTGGCAAATCAAAGCGCTGGTTGGGAGATTAGTAAAAAATATGACGCGACTGTTGGGACAAACTGGTACTATAGCGGGTTAGCCCCTTGCACTAACGACGCTGCCCTTCTGTTGGTACTATGGTATAATACTCAACAGGCTTACAAAACTCAGGCTCAGTTTCTCAGAAACGCTTGTGAAGCGCATTGAACTAAGACAGCATTTGCCACATCTATCTTTGTACTACAACAGTGTCAAATATGAGTGACATCGGGACTGTATGCTTCCCTCAGCAGACTTTTCTGAAACGGTTTGACAATTAATTTTCTCTTTTGTTTACCATCCACCGCCTGGAAAAAATAAAAAATAAATAAAAAGGAACACCTGGAAGTGGTGGACAAACCAAAAGGAAACTTCACGGGTTTAGATGGCACATAGTGTTATTGCATGACAGTGTGAGCTTACTTATGACTATGTCATGGCCGTGCTTCTGGCCTGGATGCGTGCACTGATTCATTTGGAAAGAGTGCCACCTAAGTCGTTGTATCCCCTCCTGAGACGAAGCGGTACACAACTGTTGTAGTGAAATGATAATTAAATCCAAACCCTACGCTATCGAGAGGGGTTAATACACATCAATGGGGACAGTTGAAAATATGTGCCCCGACAGGGGCTCGAACACGGGATCTCCCACTTACGTGGCAAACGCTCTATCCATCTCAGCCACCGAGGGCACAGAGGACAATGCGACTGCAGGGTCCCATCTCTTGCACGCTCTCCATGAAACCCACATTCCCAACGTAATGTCCACACACTACATTCGTAGTGCCCCTGCCCATTATACTCATTACTCGCGGCAGGCAATCTTACCGAGTCCCGTAAGAGTTCGGGCAATAAGTGTGCATCCGCACAGAAGAAGGTCAATGGCCGATTAGCCTTAACTACACTCCTGGAAACTGAAATAAGAACACCGTGAATTCATTGTCCCAGGAAGGAGAAACTTTATTGACACATTCCTGGGGTCAGATAAATCACATGATCACACTGACACAACCACAGGCACATAGACACAGGCAACAGAGCATGCACAATGTCGGCACTAGTACAGTGTATATCCACCTTTCGCAGCAATGCAGGCTGCTATTCTCCCATGGAGACGATCGTAGAGATGCTGGATGTAGTCCTGTGGAACGGCTTGCCATGCCATTTCCACCTGGCGCCTCAGTTGGACCAGCGTTCGTGCTGGACGTGCAGACCGCCTGAGACGACACTTCATCCAGTCCCGAACATGCTCAATGGGGGACAGATCCGGAGATCTTGCTGGCCTGGGTAGTTGATTTACACCTTCTAGAGCACGTTGGGTGGCACGGGCTACATGCGGACGTGCATTGTCCTGTTGGAACAGCAAGTTCCCTTGCCGGTCTAGGAATGGTAGAAGGATGGGTTCGATGACGGTTTGGATATACCGTGCACTATTCAGTGTCCCCTCGACGATCACCAGAGGTGTACGACCAGTGTAGGAGATCGCTCCCCACACCATGATGCCGGGTGTTGGCCCTGTGTGCCTCGGTCGTATGCAGTCCTGATTGTGGCGCTCACCTGCACGGCGCCAAACACGCATACGACCATCATTGGCACCAAGGAAGAAGCGACTCTCATCGCTGAAGACGACACGTCTCCATTCGTCCCTCCATTCACGCCTGTCGCGACACCACTGGAGGCGGGGTGCACAATGTTGGGGCGTGAGCGGAAGACGGCCTAACGGTGTGCGGGACCATAGCCAGCTTCATGGAGACGGTTGCGAATGGTCCTCGCCGTTCCCCCTAGGAGCAACAGCGTCCCTAATTTGCTGGGAAGTGGCGGTGCGGTCCCCTACGGCACTGTGTAGGATCCTACGGTCTTGGCGTGCATCCGTGCGTCGCTGCGGTCCGGTCCCAGGTCGACGGGCACGTGCACCTTCCGCCGACCACTGGCGACAACATCGATGTACTGTGGAGACCTCACGCCCCACATGTTGAGCTATTCGGCGGTACATCCACCCGGCCTCCCGCATGCCCACTATACGCCCTCGCTCAAAGTCCGTCAACTGCACATAAGATTCACGTCCACGCTGTCGCGGCATGCTACCAGTGTTAAAGACTGCGATGGAGCTCCGTATGCCACGGCAAACTGGCTGACACTGACGGCGGCGGTGCACAAATGCTGCGCAGCTAGCGCCATTCGACGGCCAACACCGCGGTTCCTGGTCTGTCCGCTTTGCCGTGCGTGTGATCATTGCTTGTACAGCCCTCTCGCAGTGTCCGGAGCAAGTATGGTGTGTCTGACACACCGGTGTCAATGTGTTCTTTTTTCCATTTCCAGGAGTATATATGAAGGTGGTATGTTTTCTTTCGGACATGTCCAAAAGAAGAGATACCATTTTCATACTCTTGTAAGTGGTCCTTGACATCCTAGGCATTCGCATTGGGACGGAGGTGACGTCCAAGATGGTCCAACATGTGTTCTACAGGCGACAATTAAGATTTTTCTACCCATAAGAGTACCTGTCATCACGAGAACACTTTCGACAGAGTGGTTACGCGTGTGGCTTAGTCTTACTCTTCTGAAAAATTCCACCATGATACTGCCGAATGAGAGGTGATACATGAGGTCGCAGGGTGGGCACTGACGTAATGTTGTGCCGTTTGTATTTCGTCATTCACTCCCAGCCGTCACCTGCACACCCGATGTTTCCCCTCACAGTGACGCCAGGTGTAACATCGCCTGACCTTTGCCTAGGTCGCCGTGGTTCACCGTCAGGGCACCACTCCTGGTGTTGTGAGTGGCACGAGACGCTAATTCCCTAGTCTAGCTGCTTCAGGTCTCCGACCAATGACTTGGGGTCACACAGAGCATTGCATAGGGTCCATTACTTGTTTTCGAATGACGGGCGCAGATGTGAAGGAGTTAAAATGTGTTTGGTGCACAATATGGCCATCCTCCTTCTTGATGGTAAAACGTTGTCGACCGGTACCTTTGCATGGTAACTGACCTATTTTCATTGTCAATTTGCTAGAGCTTTTGATCATCAATATAGAGGAAGATGTGAATTTGATAAACATACTCAACCTCGGCAGTATTTATAACCACAGATCTCGGTCAGAGATTTTGTTTTTACTTTGTCAGATTAGCAGTTAGAATGTGTTAGACAGTGTACATAGAGGATCCGTCTCTCTATGATGGGTACATCAGCTGGAGACTGATGTCTCCAAGAGCTGTGTGTCACTATTCCTTCATTTAATTCATGGTGCACTCGACTTCTTCTGTTGTTCTATCTAGGCAATAAATATAAACAAATCTCACCTACTATCCTACTACAAGTATTGTGAAATAAGTTTTCAGATTGGTTGACCTTCCACTACAAGATACCGTTTGCTAACTGGTGATAAAAGTAACTTTGGTAGTCTGTGAACGATGTCTACTATATTGTTATAAAGAATAGGCTCTGAACACTATGGCACTTAACTTCTGAGGTCATCAGTCCCCTAGAACTTAGAATTACTTAAACCTAACTAACCTAAGGACATCACACACATCCATGGCCGAGGCAGGATTCGAACCTGCGACCGTAGCGATGGCGCGGCTCCAGACTGTAGCGCCTAGAGCCGCTCGGCCACATCGGCCGGCTATTGATATCATTTTTTAAAATATTTATATGGAGCTAACCGTGCTCATCTATTAACTACCGGTAATACAGAGGAATTAATCGACAATTCCATCTGAATATGTGAGAAACTGAACACAGTGTAACGAATCATAAAAGTATGACATTTGATCATAGAATGAAGGCTTTCACGGCAGGTGTTGTCATCACTTAACACTTCCGGGCTGAGTTGCCGTGATCCATACATAAGACTCTCCCCATTACTGTAGTAATAAAGAGTAAAGATAATCATGTAAAAATCATGGACATTTTGGATCCCAACAATTGCAAACAACTTCAGAAGGATCCGACATCGAGTATTTTAAAAATGACCAATCAATTGGTGAAAGCGTCCTCCCTCTCTTCAGTCGACAAGAAGCAACTCTTTAAATCAGAAGCTTACTCGCCCAGACTCTATGGGTTACCCAAGGTACATAAACCTCTGGTATCTTTGAGACCTATAGTAAGCGCAATATGGTCCCCCACCCATGAATTAGCTGGGCTCCTTGCCTCGCTGCTGAAACCTCATGTTGTTGAAACTGATAGTCTTGTTAAAAATTCATATCACTTCATCGATATTATTAAGGAAATTAGTGTGGGCTCTAATGATATCCTGGTCAGTTTTGATGTGGTGTCATTGTTTACCATAATCCCGGTGAATGAAGCGATCACAGGTATAGCAGATATTTCTCTTAGTGTTATTTTGGTATTATTCAGACATTGCCTTACAAAAACTTATTTTCAATATAATAATTTTTTTATGAACAGATTGACGGGGTGACTATGGAGAACTTTGAACAACGGGCGCTGCAAACAGCTAGAAAAAGACCAGCCAGATGGTATCATTATGTAGACGATACATTTGTTATATGGACCCATGGAGAAGAGGAACTGGATGCCTTCCTGTTACATCTAAATATTATTAATCCAAGAATTCAGTTCACTGTGGAAAAGGAAATCGATGGTCACCTGAACTTCTTAGATGTGACTGTAATCAAACGCGAGGACGTATCACTGGGTCATACGGTTTTCATAAAAGACCCACACACTGATCGTTATCTGCAGAAAGATTCTAAGCACCACCCAAGACATAAAAGAGGTGTGATTAAAACATTAATAGACAAGGCGCACAAAATATTTGAACCAGCTCACTTAGATGATGAGATTGAACACCTTAGAGCGACCTTCAAGAAAAATGGGTATTCCCACAGAGAGATGGATCGTGCACTACACCCCTGACTGACAACCAGGACGGAAGAGGTTCGACACCAACCCAAGGGGAAAGTGTTCTTACCATTCATCAGTAAGGTCACTGATCGCATTGGAAAAATTTTAAGCAAGTACGATGTGGAAAATGTTTACAGACCCACCACGAAAATAAAAGAATGTTTAAAATCCGCAAAAGATAAACGACATCCTCTAGCTACACCTGGCGTCTATAAAATACCGTGCAGTTGTGGAAAGGTCTATATAAACACAACAAAAAGAAGCGTCAACACCCGTCTGGGTGAACATGAAAGGAACTGTCGCCTCGGACATATTTATAAATCGGCTGTAGCGCAACATGTGTTTCAGGAAGGTCATCATGAAATAAAGTTTAGTGAGGCAACCGTCATGGCAAAGACGTCGCATCATTATGCGCGAATGTACAGAGAGGCCATTGATAGTGACAAACACTGCAATAATTTCAATAGAAAAGATGAAGGCATTAAGCTGGATAAGATATGGATGTCAACACTGCAGCAACAACGTGACAATCGATTAATTTCAATTGAGAAAGTTGGCAATATCAGAGATCATAGCACAACCGACGTCACGTGATTGACAGCGGCGCACTCTGGATGGCTTATATATACGGCGCTCACTCGTGCTTTCGTTGCAGTTCGCCGATTGTCCTCGGAGGATGCTTTCCGCAGTCGAAGGCGAAACGTAAGAGGAGATTCTTATGTATGGACCACCGCATCTCAGCCCGTAAATATTATGTGATGAGTATGACATTTGTTAAAATGAGTACTGAGATCAAAAGGCGAGAGTTGACGGGTTTATGATGTAGCTATATCTGTGTAATTTCGTAAGCTATTGACATTTTGTAATAGTGAAAATGCTACTTATGCTGAGCAGCAATGAATAAATAATATCTATTGAATTGTGATGTGTATCGAGGCGAAGAGAAGTTTTTGAGAATAATTATTTCACGAAGCCAGTGAGCAGTAGAACATGTTATTTATGTAATACCGATGTACGTACTTTTTTAAATTATTATTTCAGGCAGCCAATGGGGGTAAAGGAAGATATTTATCTAAAGTAATGATGTTGTATGTTGTTACAGGTACACTGTGTAGCAGTGGAAACAAGACCTAAGATACATTTGACATGAACATTTTCTTTGAAAGCTGTAATCTTTATGTAAACCTTTATAAGGAATTCAGTCAACAGATAGTAGAGCTACTTTGTGGTTGACACCTGTTCTCTGAATATTCAGGAGCTCGTAGATTTTCAATGATAATATAATTATCATGTTACTCTTTTATCATCAGGAATGACAACAGTTTTGAAGTTGTTACGATCCAGTGAATTTCGCAAATCTAAGATGATGTTACTCCTAATAAAATGTTGACGCATGACTGGCATTAATTGTATAACAGTAAAGTTTTTTATTCTAAGAGTGTGTATATAAGAATTCACTATTTTGGTTGTCACGAAACTTATTCCTGATGTTACTGATGTATCAGATATGTGGTAGTGAACGTTCTGACCAGATAGATAAATGTATGTAACTTAAGAAACTGCATCCAAGTCTTTACATATGTGTTTTGTACTTTAAGCATCTAGCGATGAACACTTAACGTTGACAATTGATACGAAAATGATGATCAGCTGAATATTTGTTTAAGAAATGCAGTTAAAATGAATACTTAACGTTGAGTATTGATACCAGAATGATAATTAACTGTGTATTTGTTTAAGCAATGTAGTTAAAATCCCACCATAATTTTATTGACAGGACTCGTTTACAATTCATGTGGTACCTAGTTTATAAAACAACCATTTATAGTGTTTACCTCAGAGAAGGATTTTGAATAAGGCACATATGTTGGGAATTATATGTTTCAAGACAATTCATTTGGTATTAAGATGGATGTAACTAGTTATCTAATTTAATTGTAAATTTTTCATGTATTCTGGACATGCATAGGAGATGATCCTGGTTAATACGCTTACACAACATTTAATGGACACTGTATGCTGGATGGCTTCATACAGTTTCTTGTGGCACCAAGTTGAGTGTCACACCATGCCTCAGCGCCTGAAAGATGGACCAATGAAAACACGTTCAGTATGTCATCCCTATAGTGCCGACAGTAGCTCTTCAGGTTCGGGATTGTCAGTGGAGGTTGTGACAAGTCGCTTAATCCTCCCGGACTCTGCCTGGGTAGCATATTTTTTTTTTAGCCCTCTAGGTTGCCAAAGGAGAAACTGAAAGCAAAGTTCTATGCTCTCTGAGTGTGCCCCAGGAATGTGCTCATGCTACCATGCTGAAGTAACTGTGATAAGCATGTATGTGACTCAACAGTGATGTGTGTGACATTTTGCTGTGTTATTTGTTTTCTCCCATTCCATGACGTTATCTACAAAGCTTTTCTCAATAATTTTGAACAGGTAGGTGCACACATTTTTCTACCATACTGTAAGAGTATGAATCTTTATTGCTTTGTTTGAACGGACAAGAATATTCACTTGTCTTCATAATACTTTCTTCAACATTTGGGCAGACAGTTATAACTGGTTTTTAAAGTTTTGTACCATTTTGCACGAAACGTGTGTATCTTTCTAACCTTGTTTGAATTGGCAGGAATTCTTACTTAATCATACAGGTTTCTTCTAACCACTTGTACAGCTAATTTTGATGACTAAATCGTAATAGTGTAGTTACTTATTGTTAGAACATTATGTATAGTTAAAATTTGCTGTAAGAAGTTTTATAGTGAAGCACATGGATTTGTCTTATAACTTAAATAAGTGTCAAGGAAACTAACTGTACACAGAAAAATTATTGAGACAGATTTTTTCTAACTTGTCTAGTTGTGAGAAATTTATGAAAGTATATATTGTTGTTAATGAAGCATAGTTATACTAGGAGTCTTTGTTTACTTTTATCGGACGTCAAGTTTAGTTCCTTGTTTTTCATTCATTAGCTTTATGCATGTGTTTTGTATACTGCCATTGCACATCGCGAGTTGTGTGCTGTAGAAGCATTTTTATACAAAGCGATAAGATACAGCTATATCTACATCCACATGGTTCTGAAATTCACACTTAAGTGAACGGCAGAGGGTTCATCGAACCATTTTCATACTACTTCTTTACAATTAAGCTCTCTAATGGCGCATGGGAAAAAGGAACACTTAAGTCTTTCCGTTCGAGCTCTGATTTCTCCTATTTTATTATGATAACCATTTCTCCCTAAGTAGGTGGATGTCAACAAAATATTTTCGCATTCGGAACAGAAAGTAGGCGATTGAAATTTTGTAAATAGATCTCGCCGCAAAGAAAACCGCTTTTGTTTCAGTGACTGCCACACCAACTCGCGTATCTATTAGTGACACTCTCACCCCTATTGCGCGACAACACGATACGAGCTACTCTTCTTTGCACTTTTTCGATGTCCTATGTCAATCCTACATATACATCTACATTTATACTCCGCAAGCCACCCAAAGGTGTGTGGTGGAGGGCACTTTACGTGCCACTGTCGTTACCTCCTTTTCCTATTGCAGTCGCGTATGGGTCGCAGGAAGAACAACTGCCGGAAAGCCTTCCGTGCGCGCTCGAATCTCTCTAATTTTACATTCGTGATCTCCTCGGGAGGTGTAAGTAGGGGGAAGCAATATATTCGATACCTCATCCAAAACGCACCCTCTCGAAACCTGGACAGCAAGCTACACCGCGATGCAGAGCGGCTCTCTTGCAGAGTCTGCCACTTGTGTTTGCTAAACATCTCCGTAACGCTATCACTCCTACCAAATAACCCTGTAACGAAACGCGCCGCTCTTCTTTGGAGAAGTCTATCTCCCCTGTCAACCCGACGTAGTACGGATCCCACACTGATGAGCAATACTCAAGTATAGATTGAACGAGTGTTTTGTAAGCCACCGCCTTTCTTGATGGACTACATTTTCTAAGGACTCTCCCAATGAATCTCAACCTGACACCCATCTTACCAGCAATTAATTTTATATGATCATTCCACTTCAAATCGTTCCATACGCATATTCACAAATATTTTACAGAAGTAACTGCTACCAGTGTTTGTTTCGCTATCATATAATCATACAATAAAGGTTGCTTCATTCTACGTATTCGCAATGCATTACATTTGTCTATGTTAAGGGTCAGATGCCACTCCCTGGACCAAGTGCCTATCCGCTGCAGAACTTCCTGCATTTCGCTGCAATTTTCTAATGCTGCAACTTTTCTGTATACTACAGCATCATCCCTGAAAAGCCGCATGGAACTTCCGACACTATCTACTAGTTCATTTATATATATTGTGAAAAGCAATGGTCCCATAACACTCCCCTGTGGCACGCCAGAGGTTACTTTAACGTCTGTAGACGTCTCTCCATTCAGAACAACATGCTGTGTTCTGTTTGCTAAAAATTCTTCAATCCAGCCACACAGCTGGTCTGATATTCCGTAGGTTCTTACTTTGTTTATCAGGCGACAGTGCAGAACTGTATCGAACGCCTTCCGAAAGTCAAGGAGACTGGCATCTACCTGGGAGCCTATATCTAATAATTTCTAGGTCTCATGAACAAATAAAGCGAGTTGGGTCTCACACGATCGCTGTTTCCGGAATCCATGTTGATTCCTACAGAGTAGATTCTGTGTTTCCAGAAATGACATAATACGCGAGCAAAAAACATGTTCTAAAATTGTACAACAGATCGATGTCAGAGATATAGGCCTATAGTTTTCTGCATCTGCTCGACGACCCTTCTTGAAAACTGGAACTACCTGTGCTCTTTTCCAATCACTTGGAACCTTCCGTTCCTCTAGGGACTTCAGGTACACGGCAGTTAGGAGGGGGGGAAGTTCTTTCGCGTAGTCTGTGTAGAATCGAATTGGTATCCCGTCAGGTCCAGTGGACTTTCCTCTGTTGAGTGATTTCAGTTGTTTTTCTATTCCTTGGACATTTATTTCGATGTCAGCCATTGTTTCGTTCGTGCGAGGATTTATAGAAGGAACTGCAGTGCGGTCTTCCTCTGTGAAACAGCTTTGGAAAAAGGTGTTTAGCATTTCAGCTTTACGCGTGTCTTCCTCTGTTTCAATGCCATTATCATCCCAGAGTGTCTGGATATGCTATTTCGATCCACTTACTGATTTAACGTAAGACCAGAACTTCCTAGGATTTTCTGTCAAGTCGGTACATAGACTTTTACTTTCGAATTCACTGAACGCTTCAGGCATAGCCCTCCATACGCTAACTTTGACATCGTTTAGCTTCTGTTTGTCTGAGAGGTTTTGGCTGCGTTTAAACTTGCAGTGAAGCTCTCTTTCCTTTTCAGTAATTTGTTGTTGAACCACGGTGGGTTTTTTCCGTCCCTCGCAGTTTTACTCGGCACGTACCTGTATAAAACGCATTTTTCGATTGCCTTGAACTTTTTTCATAAACACTCAACATTGTCAGTGGCGGAACAGAAATTTTCGTTTTGCTCTGTTAGGTAGTCTGAAATCTGCCTCCTATATGCGAAAAGTTCGGGTCTGTTTGTTATCAGTAGGTTTCAGATGTTCTCCCCACAAGTCGGTTCTCTGTTTAATTGCTCGAGGTAATTTTCGGATAGTGCACTCAGCATAATGTCACTCGATGTGAAATGTATTCCAGATTTTCTCTCAGTTGTTCTGCCACTAACGCTGCTGTGTCGGGAGGTCGGTAAAAGGAGCCAATTATTAAACTAGCTCCTTCACCCATAATAATTCACAGGAACTATTCACTTCTATTTCACTACAGGATAAACTACTACTAACAGCGACAAATGCGCCACCACTGGTTGCATGCAATCTGTCCTACCTGGCAAGGATCCCATACCGCGCAGCAATATTCCAGCAGAGGACGGACAAGTGTAATGTAGGCTGTCTGTCTAGTGGGTTTGTCGCATCTTCTAAGTGTTCTGCCAACAGAGCGCAGTCTTTGTTTCGCCTTCCTTACAATATTATCTATGTGGGCTTTTCAATTTAAGTTGCTCGTAATTGTAATTCCTAGGTATTTGGTCGAATTGACAGCCCTTAGATTTGTGCGATTTATCGTATACCCGAAATTTATCCGATTTCTTTTCGTACCCATGTGGATGACCTCGCACATTTCTTTGTTTAGTGCCAATTGCCACTTTTCGCACCATACAGAAATTCTCTGCAGATCATTTTGTAATTGGAATTGGTCGTCTGATGATTTTACTAAACGGTAAATTACAGTGTCATCTGCAAACAATCTTAGGGGGCTTATCAGTTTATCATCTAGATCATTTATGTAAATCAGGAACAGCAGATGGCCTATGACACTACCTTGCGGAACGCCAGCTATCACTTCTCTTCTACTCGATGATTTACCGTCAATCACTACGAACTGTGACCTCTCTGAGAGGAAATCACGAATTCAGTCACACAACTGAGACGATACTCCATATGCACGCAATTTGATAAATAGTCTTTTGGGGGCAACGGTATCAATAGCCTTATGGAAATCCAGGAATATGGAATCGATCTGAGATCCCTTGCCGACAGCACTCATTACTTCATGGGAATAAAGAGCTAGCTGTGTTGCACAATAACGATGATTCCTGAATCCGTGTTGGTTATGCATCAATAAGTAATTTTCTTCAAGGTGATTCATAATGTTCGAGTACAGTATATGCTCCAAAATCCTACTGCAAATTGAGGTCAGTGAAATGGGTCTGTAATTCAATGGGTTACTCCTGTTTCCATGCACTGCACATCGCAAGTATGGTAAATGAAATTTGTTTTTGACAGTGTCATCATTATCTTAATAGCAACAGTTGCAAAACAGAGGAGCGTTCCGTTTGCATGGGCAGACCAATAAATTTAATTATCAGCAGCACTCATGTTTGCTGTAAGGCACAGTGATTTGCGGAATGCATGTGTGAAAATACCGTATCATTTCAGAGGTTTTAAATGAGTAAATGATTTCAGAAACATTTTATTTTGTGAATTTTCGAGCAGTCTTAACACAGTCAGAAGCGTTAATTTCTATGTTTATTTCCTCTGCAACTGCAATAACAGTTCTGGTATAGTGATTTTTTGCAGACTAAGAATAAGGATTAACAACATTCGGGACCAAGATTTTTATTTGAATCGTTCTGTTTTGAAGTCAGATAGTATATGCAAATTCTATTGAAAATGGGTTTCCCTGTCGCAGGCTAATTGCTCGATGTTCTGGTTAGCCTGGATTTCTCATCGTGTAGCGCGAGCTTCGCATACTTCCGCTCAAAATCTAACTTGTACTCAATTCTGTTGCCCCGCACTGAGATTGATGCATTTCAGTGTCAAGATAAGTTTAACTAATTTTTCAAATAACAACCAGACAACACAAATACGAGTTTAGAAGTTTCAACAACGTACTTTCAACCTTGACCACTGGTATTTCTTCCCTCACGCTCCCATGCAATTCAACATCGGGCCACTGGCACATCTCAATGTACGACATACCTGGATACTGTACAACTCGACCAGCCGTCCAAATGTAGACCCATATGAGTCCCCTTTCAAATTCTGTCAGGTGCTGATAACACTGTCTTACACGAGTATGCAGAAGCTCCGTCTCCTTCACAGCGATCATTAACATTTGACACTGTCCACACCCCTCATATTCCTAGCCATCACTAAACACGATCGACACTAGGTGGCTCTTCTGCTTGCCACAGAGGACTGAATCTCTTATTAGTAACATATCCACTGATGATGTGTATGTGACCAAAGTTACAGTGATATTAGATCACGTTTTGTGGGTGCTTCACTGCAAGTACACTCGAAACAGTATTTCACTAATAAATATTAGACATACACTGGAACTACAGAAAATGGTCTAAATATATTGTACACTATTGGCCATTAAAATTGCTACACCACGAAGATGACGTGGTGCAGACGCGAAATTTAACCGACAGGAAGAAGATGCTGTGATATGCAAATGAGTAGCTTTTCAGAGCATTCACACAAGATTTTCGCCGTTGGCGACACATACAACGTCCTGACATGAGGAAAGTTTCAAACCGATTTCTCATACACAAACAGCAGTTGACCGGCGGTGCCTGGTGAAACGTTGTTGTGAAACGTACCATCACGTTTGCGACTTTGATAAAGGTTGGATTGTAGCCTATCGCGATTGTGGTTTATTGTATCACGACATTGCTGCTCACGTTGGTCGAGATCCAATAACTGTTAGCAGAACATGCAATCGGTGGGTTCAGGAGGGTAATATGGAACACCGTGCTGGATCCCAACGGCCACGTATCAATAGCAGTCGAGATGACAGGCATCTTATCCGCATGACTGCAACGGATCGTGCAGCCACATCTCGATCCCTGAGTCAACAGACGGGGTCGTTTGCAAGACAACAACCATCTGCACGAACAGTTCGACGACGTTTGCAGCAGCATGAACCAGCAGCTCGGAGACCATGCCTGCGGTTACCCTTGACGCTGCATCATAAACAGGAGCGTCTGCGATGGTGTACTCAACGACGAACCTGGGTGCACGAATGGCAAAACGTCATTTTTTTCGGATGAATCCAGGTTCTGTTTATAGCATCATGATGGTCGCATTCGTTTTTGGCAGCATCATGGTGAACGCACATTGGACACGTGTATCTGTCATCGCCATACTGGCGTATCACCCGGCGTGATGGTATGGGGTGCCATTGGTTACACGTATCGACTGCTGCCCTGGCCAGCACATTCTCCACATCTCTAACCAATTGAAAAGCTCTGGTCAATGGTGGCCGAGCAACTGGCTCGTCACAATACGCTAGTCACTACTCTTGATGAACGTGTAACATGTTGAAGTTGCATGGGCAGCTGTACCTGTACACCCCATCCAAGTTCCGTTTGACTCAGTGCCCAGGCGTATCAAGGCCGTTATTACGCCCAGAGGTGATTGTTCTGGGTACTGATTTCTCAGGAGCCGGCCGCGGTGGCCGTGCGGTTCTAGGCACTTCAGTCCGGAACCGCGTGACTGCTACTGTCGCAGGTTCGAAACCTGCCTCGGGCATGGATGTGTATGATGTCCTTAGGTTAGTTAGGTTTACGTAGTTCTAAGTTCTAGGGGACTGATGACCTCAGATGTTAAGTCCCATACTGCTCAGAGCCATTTCAACCATTTTTGAATTTCTCAGGATCTATGCAACCAAATTCCGTGAAAATGTAATCACATGTCAGTTGTAGTATAATATATTTGTCCATAGAATACCCGTTTGTCATCTGCATTTCTTCTTGGTGTAGCAGTTTTAATGGCCAGTAGTGTAGAAAGATGGAATCAGTTTGAGATCCCCTGTCGATATCACAAATTACTTCATGTGAATAAAGGGCAAGTTGTGTTTCACAAGAACCTTCGCACAGAGATGTGAGCAAAGCTCGTAGGCGTTGCGCCGTGTAGCAGCGCCGGCTCCCAGGACCGAGGATGTGGGTCACGGGGCGCCTGCTGTGTTCCCTTTCCTGCCCTCCCACGCCCCCCCCCCCCCCCCCCACCATTCTGCTCCGCCGTACCCGCGTGTCCTCTGGCCGTGGAACGACCGAGGCTGCGTATCGCGCTAGCGCCTTCCCTCAACGACCAGAGGAGCCATAAAGGCGGCGTTTCGCTTTCAAGGTGCCGCCGGTGCCAGTAGAAGCAGCACTATGGTATGGGTATGGGTATGGGTGTGGGTTTGGGTTGCCGCCCCGCCCCGCCCCACCCACCACGATGCAGTCGGCACGCAGGTGGGTGGGGGCTGCCGCCGTCCGCATAGCCGCTTCCTTATGTCGTTCCGCAGCTTGGATGCGCGGATGCACGTAATCTACTGGAATGCTTTGCAGCTGCTATTATTTCCTCTTGTGCGAATGTCTTATTGAGACCGGGAACTAGGAACAGAGAGCCCCTTGTACTATTTGCAACCTTATCAAGCTCATAATTTCACACAACTAACTTTTTGTCTCTTAATAAAAGCTAGTGCAGTAATAACCTGGACTTACGCGATGAGTGGGCCTACCTGTAACCGTGTTAAGTCGGGGTCCTATTTTGCATATAAATACATGCAAATTATGTTCAATTGGGAACAGAGAATAAAGAAAACAATGTAATTTAGAAGAAAAATGTTTAATACAATCTTCAACAATACAACAAATGAGACTACAGTACAGTATACTGTGTTGCAGTAATGCAAACCGAAGTTATTGTGACATAGAAGGCTTCATAAAATCTAACAATCTGCCGAGTCAATATGTTTTTCTTCTCATCCTGATTTAGGTTTTCCGTGATTTCCCTAAATCGCTTCAGGCAAATGCCGGGATGGTTCCTTAGAAAGGGCACGGCCGATTTCCTTCCCCATCCTTCCCTAATCCGAGCTTGTGCTCCGTCTCTAATGACCTCGCTGTCGACGGGACGTTAGACAGTAATCTCCTCCTCCTCCTCCTCCTCCTCCTCCTCCTTTTTGTTCTCAAGAAGAATTTACTCGTAGCGCACTAATCATGTTTTTATTCGTCGTTTTATAACAATAATGCGCATTTCGCTAGAGTTTAGTTTTTCTAAAATTTGTAACCCTTTTTCAAATGCACTGAGGCATTCTATCAAGTTTGCAACTGTCATTTGATCTTCTGATTTAACTGGTTTTAAGGAATCAATCTGGTCAATGTTTTGCTCTTGATCACGAATTTCTGTAAGTTCATCTTTGGTAAGCTCCTGATTGTGTGAAGTTAGCAATTCTTGAACGTCATGACTATCTACCACTAACTTTAATTATCTGGGGAGATCGCTACGTCTTCAGTCACATTATCAATTTGATCTAGATATCAGTGGCGAAAAGAAAATTGTCACAGTTTCTTCCAGACACCGTTTATATTGCCCAGTAATTCTCACGATGTCTAAAACACTGAATTGATTTCAAAAGTCGTTAAAAGAGATGTCGTTGTCTTGTCTCATAGCTTCATGTAGATGCACAACGGAACATCTCATGTTGTTAGCTTTAAATTTTTAAATGAATCCCTGGTCCATCGGTTGAAGCAAACTGATTGTATTCGGCGGCAAAAATACAGCTTTCACACGTGAATCGAAGTTAACTGGAATGACATGACGATCACCTGCTGCGTTGTCGATTAATAGCATCACTTTGAATGGGATTTCTTTCAATTAGTAATAACGTTTGACCAAAGGTAAGAAGTGCTACATACCAGTCCTCAAGAAGGGAAGCTGTCACCCAATCAGCAGTGGACTTCCAAATCATGGGCCACTCAGCTTTAATTTTTTTTTTTTTTTTTTTTTTTTTTTTTTTTTTTTTTAGGCTCTAGGATTTTCTGAGTGATAAGTGAACAGAGGTTTTAATTTACAATCACCTGCTGCATTGGCGCCAATCTTCACTGACAATCTATTTTTGATGGCTTTAAAACTTGGAAAGATTTTCTCTGCACATGCATAGAGGTTTTTAAGGCATCTTCTTCCAAAACAGACCTGTTTCATCTACGTTGAGTGTGGTTAGGCTGATATAGCCACCTTCTTATTTTATCATTGACATGAGTTTCAATAGACAGAACGAAGCAGTCTCTTTATTAGCCCTTTCCGCATCTCCAATTTCTGCAGTTACACCCAGTTACAATGACTATTGAATCCGCTAAGCCAATCGTTTCTAGCTTTTAACGTTTCATCTTTGGTGACCTCCCCAGCTTCTTCTTTCAGTCTCTCATTAATCTGCTTACCTTGAGACCACACTGTGTGCTGATCAACGCGACAATTTTTCATTCTTAGCTGTTATCTCTCCAACTTTTAGCATTGTTTCCATCTTAGTGGTACTACCATGGCAACGTCCTTGCCGCAGTGGGTACACCGGTTACCGTGAGATCACCGAAGTTAAGCGCTGTAGGGCGTGGTCGGCAATTGGATGGATGACCATCCAGGCCGCCATGCGCTGTTGCCAATTTTCGGGGTGCACTCAGCCTCGTATTGCCAATTGAGCAGCTGCTCGACCGAATAAAAGTGGCTTCGGCCAAGAATATCATCATAACGACCGGGAGAGCGGTGTGCTGACCACACGCCCATGCTATCCGCATTCTCAACAGAGGATGACACGGCGGTCGGATGGTGCCGATGGGCCACTCGTGGCCTGAAGACGGAGTGCTTTGTGGCAAAACCATGACATTCACAAATGATGCTTGAATTCAAAGGCTAAGCATTTTTCACAGCCTCTAGAATTTTGCTTTGCCTTCTGTAATTGTTATAATTGTTGATTCCGGTACATAAGATGTCATCGTCGATTCAAAAATTTTAATTTTTCATCAAAGCCTTTAATAATATTAATTGTACTTTCCAAAGAAAATGATTTCTTTTTGTGGTTCGAAATAAATGAATCAGTTTTGCTTCAGTTGCATGACATTAGCTAGAATCGATCAATGTAGCCAGCTCCGTGGATAATGCGCTTCCCTACGAATCACATCCGTCAGCCGAACACCGTGAGGGCGGAGTGGGGGAACAGAGTTGGGCGGCGCTCAAACAAATGAATCGCACACAGGTCGCGCAGGATGCGGTGGCCGATGCACGGTGATCAGTCTTCGTCTAAGGCGCTGGGGGAGTTCATTCGTTTGTTCAGAAGGGGAGGACAAGTGTTTGCCACCTTTCAGCCACTTGGCGATGTCAGAATCGACGCTCACTCCCTGCAGTCTTTCTCAAACGATTTTACAGAAACAATTTGGTAAAAAATTTCTTTTTTGCTTTACCTGTTCTTCTTATGTCAGGTTCATTATGATGTGCCCACCATTTCGTTAATGGCTGTAGTTTTTGTGGCATTTACATGGAAGTGAGACACTACGCGAAATTCGGAAATGTTCGCAATGAGGAACAGGCTCGCTATGATCTTGCGTTTGGTGCATATTACGTAATATGTTGCTGCACATAAATGTTAGCTAAAATACTGAATTTTTCCTTAGACTTGGTTGGAGGTCTCTAACACCAATCAAGAGAAAATTGATCTGACATAGCGCACTCATTTGCGATCGCGCCGCGCCAGAGATAAAGCCAGAGTGAAATATCCACAACATTCATCATATATCATAAACGGTTTGAGATACAGAAATGAGATTTTGGTAAATGACAAATACACAAAGAGGAGAGTTTGGTTATTACGTACAACTTCATTACTTGCCTTTTCGATGAATGAATGTGATTTTTAAGGGCCATCGATAGCTGGTGAAACGAGAAATGGTACACGTTCTGGAACAACGTAAGTGTAGTTATAACACGTTTATTTTGTACCGAGGACGTGCTTTTCCATAAGATGTTGACCTTGCTCTTCCTCCGTTCCTCACTTAATAAATCACTATTTCAGAATTCTCTCGCAATTTCATCTGCACGACATGTTAGTGAGATGAGACTGTGGAAACTCCGCTGAGTTTTGGCAGAAGAACCAGATTTTAACATGGCAACAAGAGAAATGTGTAGATTTTACTCAAAATTCCCCACTCATGACACTTCTATGAATGTTACAATTGATTAAGAAATCAGGAGAAAATAAATTGCTGCATTTTCGATAGATTTCTTTTCGGTATTAATCCAAGGAAAGGGTGAGAGATCTTTCTGAATGGTCACCATGCAAGTGTGGGCGTCAAGGGGCTCGAATTAATATTTACAAAAAATGTAAATGTAGCTTCAATTTAGAACGGGACTTCCCCTGCAGCACTCGGCATTTCTCCTACAGCGCCTGCCCGCAGTCCCCACCGCTACCACTCTCCCCACGCATGGCCCGCTTTTTGCGTATCTACTGACCATGGTATTCTGCATCCACTATAACTCCGGATTTGCGTAAAATGGGGTTAGCGTAAGTCAGAGTATTACTGCACTGAAAAAGAGCAGAGGAAAAAAGGGAAATAATAGCTAATCTGGCATGTCCAGAAGCAGCAAACGTGTCTCCATTACGAAATTAATACAATTATAGTGGAGAAAAACTGACAGCATATCTAAGAACAAGTATTATTGTTAGCGAATTTCTATAGGATAAAGGTATACTGAGAATGATGTATGGTATTTATACAAGGTGGCCAGAAATAGTCTGAAAAGCTTGTAAGAGTGTTGCAGCGATGATTATGCTGAGAAATAAACGCTAAGAAAAAAATCTGTATGTAGTGGTGTTTCCGAGTTATTTACTATTGACGTTAGCCAATGAGGTCGTTGCATGCACAAAATAAAGTTCCTTGGTAGAAACAGTGTCGTCAACGTGTTCTTCGTTTGGTTTCTTCAAAGAAAACAATGGTAGCTCTCGCTCATACCGGATGTCAGATCAAACATCTTTCAGCCGCTTACTTTCCAAACTTATTTTATTTGGCTGCCAGTTTCGGCAATTTACTACATCTTCAGGCCCCTAACCGACGCATAAGGAGATTCCGCCTCGGTTCTTGTCCAAACAGGGGCCAGCAACACTGGTATTAGTAGGTTTCTGCTTGCTATAGCGATTACTTCAACCGTCATCTACCGACTCCGGGCAAAAAAAAAAGTCACAGTAAATAATAATTAATCGAAACCCTCAGCTGCCGACAGGTGTTGTTAATATACTTCAGTGGGGACAGCTGAAAATGTGTGCCTCGACCGGAACTCGAACGGGAACGGCTACTATCTTTATAGAAAGGCTACCCAGCCATTGACCTTCGTCTGTGGGAATGTGCACAGATCGCCCGAGCTTTTACGGGAATTTTCACGTTAGTTGGCGCGAGTAATGAGTGTATGGGGAAATATGTATTAAGAACATTACGAATGTAGATTGTGGACAGTTGGGAATGTGGGTCTCAAGGAAGCGTGCCAGGGATAAGTCTCTGCAGTCGCGCTATTCATCTGTGTCCTCGGTGGCTGAGGTGGACAGATTGTCTGCCATGTAAGCAGGAGATCCCGGGTTCGAGTTCCAGTCGAGGCACACATTCTCAGCTGTCCCCATTGAGGTATATCAACAACGCCTGTCGGCTGCTGAGGATTTCTATTGATTATCATTTATTCTAGGGTAGCTGCACGGTCATCAATGGTATCTGTTCTTTCGGGAACGGTTACTATCTTCATAAAAAATCACAGTCTCTTTCAATTTCTGAGTTTCACGTAACACTGTAAATGTCTTTTCAGGGGGCTGCACGTCACTGAACACCTTCTGCTCTAGAATTCTCCAGAATATCCATCGACCTAGGCGATCTCTTTGCATCATAGCAATCGCTACTGTTCCTCCAAGACTGTCTTGTGCTCAGCACCTTGGCGAGTATTAATTCGTTGTGGTGGATTCTATTTAACACCGGCGCTGAATGTTAATTAGTATTAATTACGGTTATTGATGATAAAATGCTAGCGATACTCATAAACGTTTATTTCCAAAATCTTCCTCTCCGATGGACCCTCAGTTTCCATTAGGTCAGTGAATGACATATTAAATATTTCTCCGTGTACTGTTGCACAATAATTTTATTAGCATTTTATTTATATATAAGACAAGTCTTGTTTCGGCAGTTTGCTGTTTTTCAAGTAACAGTTTTTATGCCTCACAATCCCGTTTTTTTGAGAGTCTGTTGAGACTCTATCTTAGTTTCGGTGCTGTTGAAGCTTGTTAGAACTTCATGCATTCTGAGCAGTTTTTTATTTGCACCTACGTTAGTCTGACAGCACCACTAGACTGTAAATAATCCGGCCCTCTGTAGTCCGGCGCACATCCAAAAATACGTGCACAATGCATTATAGTGCGCAACAATGCTTAGTTAAACAATACTTTATATATTGTATTTGAAATTGTAGCTTTCTTTACAGTTCGGAACCGTTGTTGAGTACTGTTTGGGATCTGCACGATGTCGGATTAAAGGAAGACGTCGAAACATTTCAGAGGCGGGCTGGTAGATTTGTTACCAATACGTTCGGACGAGATTTAAGCATTACGAAGATGCTTCGCGAACTCAAATGGGAATGTGTGGTGGGTAGGCGACATTCTTTTCGAGAAGCACTGTCGAGAAAATTTAGAGAACCGGCGTTTGAGGACGAGTGCAGATCGATTCTTCTGCCGCCAACGTACGAAACACGTAAGGACCATGAAGGCAACTTTAGAGACCTGAGGTCTCGTCCGGAGGACAGTGCTTAGACAGTCTTCTCCGTCCCTCTGTTTGGGAGTAGAACACGAAAGGAAATGACTAGTAGCGGTACAGGGTACCCTCCGCCACGCACCACATGGTGGCTTGCGGGGTCTGTATGTAGATGTAGAATTGTACGACAATGTCAAAACTCCTGCACTTAGCTTTATTGGTTACATCCTACTCCCAAGGAATTTTAGAGCTGCGGTCGCAGGTTGTTAACGGCACTGACACGGATTCGTAAATACACATACCATTGGCAACAGTCCTTGAAAACCTCGCGAAATATGTATATTAGTCTAAATTGGGGAGGAGGTTTATGTCCTAACGGGAATAAATATTTCCTGTCAGTATCAAGGCTGCTGGAACGATACGTTTTCTGTAAACTCTGTGGCTCTCGGGTGTACAGGAACAAGCGACCACACACGGTCACTCCATGTTCTGCTCAAGTCCAAAATTTCTGATTCCAACGCCAGTGTTTACTAAAACATAGTAAGCGTGTAATCAGTAACTCTAGGCGACACACGAGAATTTATTTCTTATTCCGCTTAACCATCTGAAGTCGACAATTAACGCCGGCAGTCTATTGCACAGAGTGGGAACATGAGCATCTAGTCCGACACACATACATACATGAGCTTGCCTCCCAGATTTGAGATGCACTTCTTGTCAAATATTTCCGCAGGTTTTAGCAGTGCAAATTGCGCTGGATACGATCACCAACTAACGAGTAAAATTCAGAATTCCGTCTGTCCCCTCTAAATCGCTGCACACGAAAGTTCTCCTAAGTGTAAAACTTGCGCTTCTGCAACGAGTTGCACGAAAGTCAACACTTGAAGATTCTAGCCTTCCAGGACATTTCTCTGTAATTTTCACTGAATTTTCCGACTGAAACAAAATTTGAAACCCATATGGTTCCTCACTCTTTCTGTCGAGTCGCTATATACTGTCTCAGTAGTTTTTTAGCCCATACACAGAGAAACTGAGATAAAAACTTCGTCTTAAAACCTGTATTAAAACTACTGGTATCAAATCGAGCCGCTTTGAAAATGGCATCCACAGGCACGAAACACGCGGGGTTTTTGTTTTTGTGCCGGCCGATGTGACCGAGCGGCTCTAGACGCTTCAGTCCGGAACTGAGCGACTGCTACGGTCGTAGGTTCGAATCCTGCCTCGGGTATCGATGTGTGTGATGTCCTTAGGTTAGTTAGGTTTAAGTAGATCTAAGTTCTAGGGGACTGATGACCTCAGATGTTAAGCCCCATAGCGCTCAGAGCCATTTGAACAATTTTTGTTGTTTTTGTTGTCAGTTTTCAGCCATTCAAATGGCTCCAAGCACTATGGGACTTAACTTCTGAGGTCATCAGTCCCCTAGACTTAGAACTACTTAAACCCAACTAACCTAAGGACAGCACACACATCCATGCAGGACTCGAACCTGCAACCGTAACAGCAGAGCTGTTCTAGATTGAAGCGCCTACAACCGCTCGGCTACAGTGGCCGGCTCAGCAATCAATTGTGAAATTTCTCTCATCATAACATGCTGTACTTTGATGTTAATAAAATGAAGGGGTCAAGTCATTCACTTCTAAATCCTTTTCCTCATTTTTCCATTGGCAATGATCACACGTCGATAACTTCACTGGTTATGACTGAATACGCAAATTAATTGTATCTATGAGTTAAAATACAATTAATTCTTGGAAACAGGCATCACTCAGTTTCTTGATACATACTCAGTGTTTAATATTGCAATTCTCTACTTCAGTCTATCGTTCCCTGTTGCGATTCTTTGCTGGTTTATTCTAAAAATTAATTACTTAAATATAAATACAATCATGTATAACAAACGATTAAATTTTGTATATTAATCAAATTTTATCATATCAGTCGGTGCTGCGAGCAACACTACATCGAATGACATCTTGATTATAGTTGTGACTTTTTTTATTGAAACTATTAACTTTCACGAAAAATTTAAAAGGGCTCTTTACTTTTATCTCGACTGCATAATAATTCATCCAATAGAAGGCGCGTTTGTTTTAAACAGTTTGTATGTTTTATCTGAGTCGGTGTTTTCAGCTGCTCAATACTTCAAGTATCTATAGTGGTATTTTATACTGACATGAAACTGAAATGGCGGGTTGTGTGGCAGAACCACGCGGCAGCCAATACGTACAGTCTTGGACGTTACCTGTGCTAGCTCACCCTTCAGTGACCGCGGTTGGTGGCATGTTTGACGTCAGGTTGTTGCTCTAGAGAGGCATGCCCCTCGCTCATCACTCGCCTATCCCTAATTAGGGACGAGCACCATTATGAATTATCTCAGGCTCACGTTCGCAATGCAATCACGCAAAATGTTCCTATTTCACAAAGCTCTTACACTGAATCTCCCGCAGTTCCATTCATTATCTATTCAGTTTGGTGAATATCTTTTGGCTCGGTCGCTTCCGTTTGCAGCATCGGCAAGGTAGGTTTGTCTGTGCAACTAAATTCGTATAACGCAGTTAGAGTCGATTACTATGCTTTTTATCAATTAATTTACCTTGTAACATCTTTGTTTCTGAGTTTCGGTTGTCATCAATAGGTATTACATACAAAGTAGTAACGGATTAACTGAGGAAGTAGTGCAAATAGAGTTGTTCCGACATTTTCTTGCAATGGCTATATAATGAAAGACTATATGAACTAAAAGATGACTTGAAGTAGGATGACTAGGTCTGACAAATAAATGTTATTTAATCGGAATACCAACTTTCACTATCGAAAGCGGAGGACTGGTAAAGAAGTCATGTACACTTCTCTGCAAAACTTAAGGATGAAAGCAACTTTAGCGTCAAAAAACATAACTCAATGAAATTTGGACCACACTAAAACGATCTGCTATTGTGTAGCACAGAAGCAAACTAAAAAGGATACGCGGTGAGACGAACAGAAATTACTGTTTTATACGAAAATAATTACAATAAAGTCAACGTGATTGAAGATGCACCCCCTGGACACCACAAAGGTAGAGCATGGTTCTCGAATGGTTGTTTAATCATAACTGACGCCAATGTGGTCTCCGTATCACATTTCCCCAAACCATAACACCTTGACTACCAAATCGAACACGTTCGTGAATATCCCGAAATCTCGCTATTTGAGGGCACGCACAGCATCGCTTACCTCAGGTTCCTGCTCTAGTCAGCCACGTCCCCTTGCTTAGCACTCGCCTGTCGCTAGTTCCAGACATGCACCATGTCTCAGGTCCACGTTCCCAGAGGAATCATGTAAAAAACATGATAGTTTGGTTTGTCCAGGTGTAACAGTGTTGGGCGGCATAACGTTGCATAGGCGCACTCACCTCTCAACCTTTGAAGGCGGTACGCTCACTGTACAACGTTATTGCGACACTGCATTCCAATCTCTGTCTTCCTCTACAGTTTTTACACTCTGAAGCTCCATCTAGTACCATGGAGTTATTCCCTGTCGTTATAACATTTGTGCTATCATCCTGTTCCTTCTTCTTTTCAGTGCTTTCCATATGTTACTTTCCTGGCCAATTTTGCACAGAAATTTCTCATTCCTTACCTTATCAGTCCACATGATATTCCACATTCGTCTGTAGCATCACATCTCAGATGCTTCGATTCTCTTTTGTTCTGGGATTCCCACAATCTACGATTCGCTAGCACACAGTGCTGAGGGCCAAATGGCTTGGTTCAAATGGCTCTGAGCACTATGGGAGTTAACTCTGAGGTCATCAGTCCCCTAGAACTTAGAACTACTTAAACCTAACTAACCTAAGGACATCACACACATCCATGCCCGAGGCAGGATTTGAACCTGCGACCGTAGCAGTCACGCGGTTCCAGACATTAGCTCCTAGAATCGCTCGGCCACTCCGGCCGGGAGCGCCAAACGCACTGTCTCAGTATTTTCTTCCTCAACGTAAGACCTATGTTTGAGATTAGTAGACTTCTCTTGGCCACTAATTCTCTTTTTTGCAGGTGCTGTCTGCTTTTTGTATCCTTCTTACTGCGTCCAGAACGAGTTATTCTGCTGCCTACCTTATAAGTTTTTTGCTGTCTCATTTCTGCTACTTCTTGCGACTTTAGTCTTTCTTCGACTTACTCTCAGTCCACACTGCACTCATTAGACTGTTCAGCGCAACAGATCCTGCAATTTTTCTCCGCGTTCACTGAGGCTAGCTATGTCACCAGCGAACTTTAATCCCATTCTTGAACTTTCGTTTTATTTCTGTCATTGCTCCTCTATATGCAAATTGAAAAGGAGCGGCGTAACATTACGTCCCTACCTTACACACTTTTTAATCCGAGGACGCCGTCACTGGTGTTCCGGAATTATTGTTTCCCCTTGGTTTTTGTACATATTGTGTATTGCTCGCCTTTAGTAATAGATTACCTCTATTGTTTCTGAATTTCGAAAATATTGCACCATTTGACAGAGTCGAAAGCATTTTCCAGGTCGACGAACAGTACGAACGTGTCAAGATTTTTCTTCATTCTTGCTTCCATTCTCACCGACAACATTAGAACTGAATCTCTGATGCCTTCACCTTTCCTAAAGCCAAACGGATCGTCATTTAACACATTCTCAATTTTCGTTTCCATTCGTCTGCGTACTCTGCTTGTAAGCAACTTAAATACATGTTCTTTGAAGCCAATTGTGAGATAATTCCGGCACATGTCGACTCTTGCTATCTTTGGATTTGTATGTATGGCTTATGTTTTTCCGGAAATCTCATGGTATTTCGCCAGTCTCAGACCAACACGAGTAGTCGTTTTGTTGCAACTTCCTCCAATGATCTTCGAAATTACGATGGAATGTTATCGATCCCTTCTGCCTTATTTGATCTTAATTCTTCCAAAGCTCTCTTAAATTGGAACACAGCATCCCTTGTCTCATCTATGTCGACTTCTGAGTCTTCCTCCTTCACGTCAACAGACAAATCTTCCCTCTCATAGATGCCTTCAATGTACTCTTTCCATCTATCCGCTGTCTCCTCTGCATTTAAGAGCGAATGTTCCATTGCACTCGTCATATAGACGCCCTTGCTTTTGATTTCATCGAAGGTTGTGTTGACTTTTTTATACAATGTGGTCCATTGATCGTGACCGGGCCAAATATCTCACTAAATAAGCGTCAAACGAAAAAATACAATGAACGAAACTTGTCTAGCTTGAAGGGGGAAACCAGAAGGCTCTATGGTAGGTCCGCTAGATGGTACTGCCATAGGTCAAACGGATATCAACTGCGTCTTTTTGAATAGGAACCCTCATCTTTATTACATATTCGTGTAGTACGTAAAGAACGATGAATGTTTTAGTTGGACCGCTTTTTCCGCTTTGTGATACATAGCGCTGTAATAGTCACAAACTTATGGCTCACAATTTTAGACGACAGGTGCTATCAAGTAGGTATTTTAAATTAAAATACAGAACGTAGGTACGTTTGAACATTTTATTTCGGTTGTTCCAAAGTGATACATGTACCTCTGAGAACTTGAGAACGCATGCTTTTACCGTGTTATTAGCTGTAAATACCACATTAACGCAATAAATGCTCAAAATGATGTCCGTCAACCTAAATGCATTTGGCAATACGTGTAACGACATTTCTCCCAACAGCGAGTAGTTCGCAGTCCGTAATGTTCGCACATGCATTGAAAATGCCCTGACGTATGTCACCATAGAAAGAAATCCGGGAACGTCAGATCCGATGAACGTGCGGGCCATGGTATGGTGCTTCGACGACCAATCCACCTGTCATGAAGTATGCTATTCAATACCGCTTCAACCGCACGCGAGCTATGAGCCGCACATCAATTATGTTGGAAGTATATCGCCATTCTGTCATGCAGTGATACATCTTGTAGTAACATCAGTAGAACATTACGTAGGAAATCAGCATACACTACTTCAACATTTAGATTCCATCGATAAAATGGATAATGCCGCACCATACATCAACACGCCAAGGTCGCTGATGTTCCACTTGTCGCAGCCATCGTGGATTTTCCGTTGCTCAATACATAGTGCACATTATGCCGGTTTACGTTACCGCTGTTGGTGAATGACACTTCATCGCTAAATAGAACGCGTGCAAAAAATCTGTCATCGTCCCGTAATTTCTCTTGTGCCCAGTGGCCGAACTGTACACGACATTCAAAGTCGTTGCCATGTAATTCCTGGTACATAGAAATGTGGTACGAGTCCAATCGATGTTGATGTAGCATTCTCAACACCGACGTTTTTGAGATTCCCGATTCTCGCGGAATTTGTCTGCTACTGATGTGCGGATTAGCCGCGACAGGAGCTAAAACACCTACTTGGGCATCATCATTTGTTGCTTGTCGTGGTTGACGTTTCACATGTGGCTGAACACTTCCTGTTTCCTTAAATAAGGTAACTATTCGGTGAACGATCCGGACACTTGGATGATGTCGTCCAGAATACCGAGCAGCATACATAGCACACGCACTTTGGGCATTTTGATCACAATAGCTATACATCAACACAATATCGACCTTTTCCGCAATTGGTAAACGGTCCATTTTAAAACGGGTAATGTATCACGAATACCTGGCGGAGTGTTACGTGATACCACGTACTTATACGATTGTGATTATTATAGCGCCATCTATCACAAAGCGAAAAAAGTGTTTCAACTAAAATATTCATATTTCTTTACGTACTACAAGAATATTCAATAAAAATGGGGGTTTCTATTTTTTAAAAAAACGCAGTTGATATCCGTTTGACCTATGGAAGCGCCATCTAGCGGGCCAATCATAGCGCCATCTGGTTTCCCCCTTCAAGATAGACGAGTTTCGTTCTTTGTAGGTTTTTCGTTTCATGCTTATTTCGTAAGATATTTGGCCCGGTTTCTATCAATGGATCACCCTGTATGCTGCGTCAGCCCTTCAATCAGTTTTTTTCGATTACTTCACATTTTTCATGCATCTATTTCGTCTTAACTTCCCTGCATTTCGTATTTATTTCATTCTTCGCTGACGTCGTTTTCTGTATCCGTGAATTTCCCAGAACATTTTTGTACTTCCCTTGTGTTGTAGATCAACTGAAGCCTTTCTTCTGTTAACCGTGGTTTCTTCGCAGTTACCTTCCTTACACCTGACACCTATGTTTTTCTATCCAAGTTCTATGTTCCACTTTTTAGAGATTTTCATTCCTCTTCAGTTGAAATAGTTAGTGAGCTATTCATTATCGCAATATCTACAGCATCATTGATCTTCAAGTATATCTCTTTGCTCCTTAGTACTTCCGTAACCCACTTCTTTGCACAATGATGCTTCCCACCTAGTCTCTTAAGCTTCAGCCTATTCTTCAGCACTACTAAATTATGACCTGAGTCTACATCAGCTCATGGGTACAGCTTACAATCCGGTATGTGAATTCTGAATCTCTGCTTGATCACGATGTAATTTAACTTAAATCTTCCCTTATCTCCCAGTTTTTTGCAAGTATACCTCTTTCCCTTGTGATTCTTGAACAGAGTATTGCTGTTACTAACTGATATTTATTGCAGAACTCAATTAGTCTTTCTCCTCTCTTGTTCCTACTACCAAGCCCATATCCTCCAGCAACCTTTTCCTCTCTCCAGTACAGTCATATTCCAGTTTCTTATGACTATCAAATTTTCATCTCCCTTTACATATTGAGTAACCGGTTCAGGATCCTCACATACTTCCTCTGTCACTTCATCTTCTGCTTGCGAGGTTGACATGTATACCTGAACTACCGTTGTCGGTGATGGTTTGCTCTTGATTCTGATGAGAACAAGCCTACCACTGCCCTACTTTCCTATTGATAAAGAATCTTACTACCGTCCTACAATTTTCGGCTACCGTACTGTTGTTACCCTATACTCGACCGTCCATAAATCTACATCTACATGACTACTCTGCAATTCACATTTAAGTGCTTGGCAGAGGGTTCATCGAACCACAATCATACTATTTCTCCACCATTCCACTCCCTAACAGCGCGCGGGAAAAACGAACACCTAAACCTTTCTGTTCGAGCTCTGATTTCTCGTATTTTATTTTGATGATCATTCCTACCTATGGAGGGTGGGCTCAACAAAATATTTTCGCATTCGGAAGAGAAAGTTGGTGTCTGAAATTGCGTAAAAAGATCTCGCCGCGACGAAAAGCGTCTTTGCTGTAATGACTTCCATCCCAATTCGCGTATCATATCTGTCACACGCTCTTGGCCACTTTTTCACTTCACTTACCCCCACCATATCTAGATTGATTCTTACCATTCCCCTTTTCAGATTTTTATTTAGCTTCCCTACGACATTCAGACGTCTCACATTTAACGTTCTGTTTCGCAGAACGTTACCATTTTGGTGGTTAGTCTTTTTCTCATGGTCACCATCCCCTTGGTCGTCACTTCCCGGAAATCGGGGTTGGGTAATTGTCTGAAATCTTTTTCCAATGAAGAGATCATGATACTTTTTCACTTACAGGCCACATGTTCTATGGATACACATTACATGTTGTAAGAGGTCCATGAATAAGGAGTTTATTGCTAGCGCACATGGGCAGATGTAACTTCGATGGCAGGCTCAAGCGCTACCTGCGATTTGTATGCTACAGTAGAATCGCAGACCAGAGAGCAGTGTCAGCAGAGTGGTAGGAGGAATAGCTCGCTGTCGGGCGGTTGGGTCAGTTAGGTCTTAGAGAGCAGTTGTCTAGTTGTATAACTCACACAGAGCACTTGTGTATCTTATGGAGTTGCCACGGACGGTCGTAGAGAGCGATGGCGGTGCCTGAGCGATGTAGTATAAGGTTAAAGCAAAATTTATTATAATTATTGCCGTGCACATATGTAATTTGCAACAAATCATTTTATACTATTGTTATATCAAAGTCACATGTAAATAATCTTCAATAATTTCTCAATAGTAATCTTTCTTATAAAGATAACTTTTATCAGTCATTCAACTCTGAATTTAAAGTTTTTACTAATTTCTCCTATCCATAGTCATGCCAATTATCGTAAAGAAAAATCAGTTGTTTTTCATAAATACCAAACTGTAGTGGCCAGCATTGCACTGGGCTGTACCAGAAAAATTTCTTATAGGAGCCGATATATATACGTTATCTGGCGACATAATTGAGGTAAGAATCTTCAGTTTATTCAGAATGACTTTTCAGGGCCATGGCGTGGCATTGCTGACGTCGAGATTTAACAGTTTAGAT
This sequence comes from Schistocerca gregaria, assembly GCF_023897955.1. Lineage (NCBI taxonomy): Eukaryota > Metazoa > Arthropoda > Insecta > Orthoptera > Acrididae > Schistocerca > Schistocerca gregaria. Next base: position 582,569,552 of record NC_064920.1, on the reverse strand, counting down.
TCACAGTCAGTTGATTACTGAAATGTTATATATGAGTCACATTTTCATTCGGTGGTTAGTCACATTTTTATTTTCAAGGTTACGGAAATAAAATTTTGGGAGGTTACTCTGGCACCGCCATCGTTCTGCACGACCGGCCTTGGCAACTCCATACAAACACAAGTACTCTGTGTGAGCTATACAACTAGACAACTGCTCTTTACGAACTACCTGACCCAACCACCCGACTGCGAGCTACAACCGCTATTGGTGCCGACACTGCTCTCTGGTCTGCGATTCTATTGTAGCATGCAAATCGCAGGTAGCGCGTGAGCAATCCATCGAAGTTACATCTGCTCAAGTGAGCTAGCAATAAATTCCTTATTCATGGACCTCTTATAACATCCTTAATGCAGTGGTGTCCATTGCCTTGTAGATCCTCACGCCGTTGATCACTGTTGATTCTTCCGCCTACCACGGGCAGTTTCCCACCACCAGGGCATGAGAGTACTCTGAAAATGTCTGCTTATCTGCCCTCTTTGACAAGACCATTGGTAGAACGACGGTAACTGCTTATGCCTGTAGTCTTCGACCGCCGTTGCTGATAAATTTTATTCAAAATTTAAGCAGTGGCTGAATTCGAACAGGAAGACTTACTGAGTAAATGACGGTACCCCTAGAGCACCACTGCTGTTACCTACCCGTTGTCAACCTCGTGGGGGGTGGGGGTGGAACGCCTTACCACAAGACTCCTTACCAACCTGGTGGCCACTGAGGTACTTTCAGAAATGACTTCCTGACACTTAAATCTATACTCGATGTTAACAAATTTCTCTTCTTCAGAAACGATTTCCTTGCCATTGCCAGTCTACATTTTATATCCTCTCTACTTCGACCATCATCAGTTATTTTACTCCCTAAATAGCAAAACTCCATTACTACTTTAAGTGTCTCATTTCCTAATCTAATTCCCTCAGCATCACCCGATTTAATTTGACTGCGTTCCATTATCCTCGTTCTGCTTTTGTTGATGTTCATCTTATATCCTCCTTTCAAGACACTGTCCATTCCGTTCAACTGCTCTTCCAAGTCCTTTGCTGTCTCTGACAGAATTACAATGTCATCGGCGAACCTCATACAACATAAATTGCGTGTAAATACCACGAATATATTATACAAGAAATTAGGGCTCATACGGAGGCAGGTAGATTGTCGTTTTTCCCTCGCTCAATTTGAGGGTCGAAAAAGAAAGGAAATGACTAATAGTGGTACAGGATAGCCTCCGCCATTTACAGTACGGTAGTCTGCGGAGTATCTGTGTAGATGTGGACGTAGAAATCTAATATGTGATGACCAAATGAATCGCGGTTGTAAACCGAAGAAATAGTCCCCCTTCTATGCTGAGGGAACTATTCTGTTTGCTTATAACCGTAACTAAGTATATTGTCGCACATAAAAAGAACTCAACACTGGCATTCTCGGAAATATTGAGAACAGCTAGTCCACCTGTCCGCGTTGACATACTGCGGCATCAAAATGACCGACATAAACCACTCATCGTAATCCATTACTCGTAAGATACGCGTCATAACAATAATTTTTGTTATTTTTATGACGTCACGTACGATGGCTTTAACAGTTCAGAGATGGTGCAAAAATCTCTGATATTGATAATGACGATGGATTACACCGCCCGTTTTTACCGCCTAGAGGACCACCACAACTCGCGTGACTTCAGTGTGTCATTTATGTTGCTCTCATGAAGTATTTCCCTCAGTTGCCTTCTTTACTATACTGTAGTAGTTCTTTCTACGTATGATCCAAGTTTTAGAGAGCTATAATGCGTGAGATACTTTCGTCCTTAAGACTTACACATCAATGCACGACTGCGAGGACGACTAACATAGCAGCAGACATATTTTACAGAGACAGTGTGGTGGCCTACTTGAACCTCAGTCAAACGTTATCTGCTACAAGTCTGGCTGGCAGCAGACGGCTCCAATCAAAGAGAGTCCTACGCTAGACATGGACTGTCGTGAGTTCGCTGGCGTACCGGAAGCTAGTAACAGGCGGTTGGGCGAGCAGTGTTCCTTCCACGACCACACAGCCATTCATGCACCGCGCGATAGGCGACGGTTAAAGCCTCACTGTGCGGCGCGGTGCTGCGGATGCGGCTGTTGGAAAGCCGATAGCTGCCGACACAGGGGCAGTCCGGAGGAGCGGGGTGTAGTGTAGGCGTGTATGCAGGAGTCACAGGCGGCTCCCCGCACAAAGCAAGCCGGAAGCTAAGCGCCGGGCACAGACGTACCGCCACGGCCCAGCTGCCTCTCTGCCTCCACATCTGCTCCGAGCGACGGCTGCGGCCACAAATACACACGCGTGCTGGAAGCGGTGTGTTTATGGAAAACTTAATCATAAAACTCATCTTCTATAATGTCTTTACTTGGACAATCAAAATTTCGAAGACGCAGTTTCACCGTCAAAATTTCAGGGTTTGCATAACGATCTTTATAGCGATTTCGTCACGCCAGAAAGACGCAGATAGTAAGAGGCTTCTACAAGGTAGACTAATGTGGACAGCTGCACCAAATTCTTTGGATGTGTAACACAGAGATTTTTTGAGGACATAAATGGAGCGGGAACAACGGCTGTACCATCGAGTCCACATCACAAAGAATGATAATTTCAACCACAGAGTCAAGCTGCCTACGAATTTCCGAACTCGTCGGAAACAATCTGAGACCGAGAGGATTATTAATAAACTATTAGTGAGACTAAACCACTCATTTTATACCATTACATTATTTTTCAAAGAAATGGCTCTGAGCACTATGAGACTTAACATCTGAGGTCATCAGTTCCCCAGAACTTAGAAATACTTAAACCTAATTAACCTAAGGATAGCACACACATCCATGCCCGAGGGGCAGGATTCGAACCTGCGACCGTAGCGGCCGTGCAGTTCCAGACTGAAGCGCCTAGAAACACTCGGCCACACCGGCCGGCCCATTATTTTTTCCCAGCTAGTTAGTATCACCGAGGGATTGCCTACATGACCAAATGGAGGAGGCAGGGTAATTTTCAAAATGTTCAAATGTGTGTGAATTCCTAAGCGACCAAACTACTTAGGTCATCAGTCCCTAGACTTACACACTACTTAAACTAACTTATGATAAGAACAACATACATACCTATGCCCAAGGGAGGACTCGACCTCCCGGCCGGAGGGGACGGGCAGTACGTGACATTACGCCTCAAACCAGCCGGCCACTCCGCGCGGCTAGTAATTTTGACATTCTCCATTTGTGTAATGTAAAAAAATGTTCAAAATGGCGAATTTGTTATTCAGCTTTTGGTCGTTACACCTAAATGTTAGTGGCTGAGAATTTCCATTTCTCCCTACTTCGGAGAATTCGCGCTCAAACAGGTGTCCCAGCCTCAGAGTCCAAGAGACTCGGCCCGTCGCCGGGGTGAAGCTGCACCTATGGTAAGTTACCTCCCCCTGTCATGTTGGCTACGGGGACCTATTTTTTAACTGCGGAGGCACACTACTGTTCGGTGCACCAGTTTACGAACAGGACCGACAGCCACCCTCCGGGGTTTTTCGTTTGCTGATCCCAAACGCGTTCACGTGGCAGACAGTAGTAAAGAGGAAGTGGCCGCCATTTTATGGTGCAAGTGAAGTGTCTTATTCCCTTGTAAGCAGCCTTGGGTTAAGGTCGTCAGTGTGGGTCAGCATTATTCGCGTCCGGATACTTGCAGCAGTCTTTTTTTTTTCTCTACTGCGCAGTTACATCGTTTTGCACTGCTAGCACCTTGAAGTGCGAAATCACAAAATATAATGAGGCAACCATTTCGTTCAGGCACTGCATCCCTTTCCGCCTTTCGGATCTCATGGCTAGCATCTAATTATTCCTTCGTTCAACCATTCCTCGCTCTCTGAGGACTGCGCTTATTATTGTAAGGTAACTTGATTACACTATTTAATTGATTGAGAATGTTGGCAAAATTTAATGCACTAACAGCATTCATTTTACGAAACATGACATAAATTACGCTGAACAATCCTACACAACTAACAGATGATTAAACACTGCAGTGGGTGGCGCCTGGTTGGCAAAGACAGTTTAGCCAGGTGATCAGTGAGTCAAGTACTCTGGCCCTAAAAACGTGGATAACGCAAGCTGAATTGATCTAACGCTGAGCAGACTTTGACCAAATCCACTGTGGTTTCTCTACATGTGGCAGCTTAGAGCAAGTGGTGATTGAGAGCTGTACGCCCTTACAGTGCCGGAGCGGCAGTACGTTACCCTGTTTGCTCCCTGCAGCATTGTAACTTGCGGCTGACGAGAAGGGTGCGGCGGAGGTCAGACATGAGGCGGCACCTGTGAATCGATCGCGGCCACGAAAGAAATGCAGAAATCTTACGGTTTAGCGATCAGGGAGGCGGATCGCAATTTACTCTCTAACAGAGCCCCGAAATCACGGTAGATGTCAGTGTGTGACACAGCCGTTCGCTGGTCGTACCAAGGACCAATTTGGCTTACTTATGCAACAGAGCGCACAAGGATATCAAACATCAAGAGTGGTAATCCAAAAACGAATAAGTTTGCCCTCGGCAACAAGTAGTCCAGGCCGTTTGAAGTCACAAGGTCGGTACGATAAGAACTTCACCACAGCCTCCCCAGTCTAAACTGCTCAGAAGTGCAGTCAGTCTCAGGACAGGCCCAAAGTACCACCCACACACGCTAGAGCTGCGACCACAAGTGCTTACCAGACCAAAGTATCGCACCCAAGAGCTTCCCAAGTATCGAGAAAAAAAATCCGTTTTCCCGTAAAGTACATGAATGACACCGCCTTGACACCGTCTTGAGCCAATCATAAGGCTCTATAGGTTCTAAATCTCCTCTCCCACATGACAGCACAAACTCTTGTCAAATCAGAACGAGAGTTAAGAGACGTGCATCTCTGAAAAAAAAAAAAAAAAAACAGAAACCGTCAGTTACTGGCTTTTTTTCGTTTTCGCAGAGAAGGGAAAGATGATTTTCTCTGGAGTCATGTCTCTTCCCATGGCAACAAGCGAACAGATGCAATCTCAAACATCTTCATCTAAATCACCTGTGCCTTGTAGCTTGTTATTGCTAGCTATGATGTGTAATAAAGATATCCATCTCGAAACGTTTCTCAAATGCAGGAGTTTTCTTATACAACAGGCGCAGCTGAGAGAAGTGGCTCACTGGCCTTCTTGCAATATCGGCGAACACGAAAACATGTGAATTTTTATTACGTGTTGCTCTGCACACAATGCCCAGTTTATGACTCCACTGTGTAGATGTGTTCTTTAGACTGTCGTCCCTACCCAGGCTTCTGCTGGCGCCACGGCAGGTATCGCAGCAGTGTTCTGCTGGAATCCCGTCCTGACGAGAGGCTTCTGTGTCTGCCCTATACAGCTGTGGGCTTGTCCAGCAAGATTCGCTAAGAGATGGGCTCGCCGCACTGTGGGCTTTCAATAACTATGATGTGGTCTGATGGTGGTGGCCCTCAACTACGCACCCTCAGACTTAGAGTTGCAATATTAAAAGTTTTAGCTGGTTTCGTTGTCTAGGGGCTGGGATACGTAGTTGCTGCATTAAAGGCCAAAAACTGCTCAGTCTACAGTATACCATATAAAGGCCAAATACTGCTCAGTCTACAGTATACCATAAGAATACACACATAAATCGAATGGTCGAAGGTTTCTATCACTTAACAATTGCAAATTATGAATGTAACATATTACTTTAGTGAATAATTGCAATTAAATATAATCTGCAGGTACCATCTAAACGACTTTAAACGATAGGTATGATAGTAGAAGTACTTTTGAGAACGCGGTATATGTCTGCAAAACACTTATTGGTGTCGATGGTCCAGCAATACGATCGATTCCTGCTTCATGTAATTAGTTATGAACAACAACATAGCTCGCGAGATATTCACTTCCAAACGAGTACTACGGCTTCACTCCAGAAGCCACAGAAATCTCACAAGTTCGCACTCCGAAGTACTTTTTTCTGTCGCGACTACGCGCCAACCGCCCCACAAAGTCTCTCCGCGACTTCACGTCCTCCGCGCCGTCACGTCCACCACTTTCCATCCTGTGCGACCGTCCCTCGCGCCGCCCTGTTATAAACTCCATCCATCCAGTCACCCCAATCACGAGCGCTGTGATTGGCTAGAGCGCTCGCGCCATGTCTTCATGCCAACGCACCCACAAAATCATAATGAAACACATTCTAAGTACTGGATTTACATTTAAATAACTTGAAATTACATAAATATCCCTAATGCTGCACCATAAACATTCTCTAACAGACATTATTAGATACATAAACAACTTAAATAAACGTGCACTACTGGCCATTAAAATCGCTACACCAAGAAGAAATGCAGATTGGTCAAATATATTATACTAGAACTGACATGTGATTAAATTTTCACGCAGTTTGGGTGCATATATTCTGAGAAATCTGTACCCAGAACAACCACCTCTGGCCGTAATAACGGCTCTTGATACGCCTGGGGATTGAGTCAAACAGATCTTGGATGGCGTGTACAGGTACAGCTGTCCATGAAACTTCAACACGATACCACAGTTCGTCAAGAGTAGTGATTGGCGTATTGTGACGAGCGAATTGCTCGGCCACCATTGACCAGACGTTTTCATTTGGTGAGAGATCTGGAGAATGTGTTGGCCAGGGCAGCAGTCGAACATTTTCTGTATCTAGAAAGCCCCGTACAGGACCTGCAACATGCGGTCGTGCATTATCCTACTGAAATGTAGAGTTTCGCAGGCATCGACTGAAGGGTAGAGCCGCGGGTCGTAACACATCTGAAATGTAACGTTCGAAGTGTCGTCAATGTGAACAAGAGGAGACCGAGACCTGTAACCAATGGCATCCCCTGCCATCATGCTGGGTGATACGCCAGTATGGCGAAGACGATTACACTCTTCCAATGTGCGTTCACCGCGATGTCGCCAAACACGGATGGGACCATCATGATGCTGTAAACAGAACCTGCAATCATCCGAAAAAATGACGTTTTGCCATTCCTGCGCCCTGATTCGTCGTTCACTACACCATCGCAGACGCTCCTGTCTGTGATGCAGCGTCAAGGGTAACCGCAGCCATGGTCTCCGAGCTGATGGTCCATGCTGCTGCAAGCGTCGTTGAACTGTTCGTGCAGATGGTTGTTGTCTTGCAAACGTCCCCATCTGTTGACTCAGGGATTGAGAAGTGGCTGCATGATCCGTTATAGCCATGCAGATAAGATGCCTGTCATCCCGACTGCTAGTGATACGAGGCCGTTGGGATCCAGAACGGCATTCCGTATTACCATCCTGAACCCACTGATTCCATATTCTGCTAACAGTCATTGGATCTCGACCAACGCGAGCAGCAATGTCACGATACGATAAACCACAATCGCGATAGGCTACAATGCGACCTTTATCAAAGCCGGGAACGTGATGGTACGCATTTCTCCTCCTTCCACGAGGCATCACAACAACGTTTCACCTGGCAACGCCAGTCAACTGCTGTGTATGTCAGCACGTTGTAGCTGTCGCCACCGGCGCCAACATTGTGTGATTGCCCTGAAAAGTTAATTATTGGCATATCACAGTATCTTCTTCCTGTCAGTTAAATTTTGCGTCTGTAGCACGTCATCTTCGTTGTGTAGCAATTTTAATGGCCAGTGGTGTATATCAAAGGACTAGAACAAAAGGTCGGCCACTAGCCTAATGTCTCTCCTTTCTATAAAACAGTAAACATTTAATCAATTTCTTCATGAATAGTATATATCGGATATAGACAAAGACATAGATGAATAAATATACTTATAAGCATGCTGCTACCGTTATTTTCGTGTAACTGTGGAGTACTTAAGGCCTGACGCCATCGATAGTAATAAGCCACTTTGACCTGCAATAACTCATGTACTATTAAACTTACATGCCTGTAATTTATACCATTTTAGCTTTACACTAATAGCTTTCTAAAGACACGACGATCGACGAAATCGGATGATGCGTTTAAATTTTGGAAATTCGTTGATGGATGTTACTTGTATAATTTACCGTAAGATATTAAACTATAAACTAATAAATATATTGAAAATCTGATTACACCATCGGAATTGTCGTGCAAATAATAGTAATGTACATGTTTCTTTTAGAGGTATATGATTCATCTGGCTACTATTAATTTCCATACGCACTGTGAAATGTCTGCCATGATGGTTTCACAAAGTCCGCCATGTTTGGCACTTCCGGCATACAAGTCTCTTTCATGGACACAGCGTCACCAAGGAATTCCCAGCCACGCGGTCGGTCTGGACCCTGTCTTGCTTCGCCCAACGTCCGCCACCACGTGGTTGCTGCCGGGCCGCAGCTTTGACGAGCGTCCCGTGTGGCGGCTCCAACCAAGAACATATAATATTTCCAGGCCGCCACAACTCACCCGTTACCTCACAGCAGTCACATCATTTAGATTAACTATCAATAAATGTTTGTTCCTAAATAAATAAGCTAGTATGTTTTGCAAGTGCTTACGTTAAATGACAACCAATTGTTGTTAAATTTTTTAAACGATTATTCATGCCTTCCTACAGAAGCTTTTCAATTCTAGCGCCCACTAACACATTTGTTTGACTATTTTAAAAGTAGGACAGTTTTTTAATAGCACTTACAATCAACATTTGAATAATATTACTGGCAAAATAGTATTAGAAACTGTTTAGTAAATAATATAGACAAGTATGACAAAATATGAGTATTCATGCTGTATTCATTTCTTTGTAATTGTTCCCTGACAAACATTTGCGTAATGAAAAAGATATAAATGAAGTAGGAAAACAGTAAATAAAATAGATACAGATGTACAACTTTCACAGATGATAGGAATAGCGCAATTCTGTCATCTGAGATATGGCACGTTGAAATCGCTTGAAGCATTCAAAAGGCTTCAATTCAGAAGTTCATTGTGAAAATGTTCATGCACTCTGAAAGATTAACGTCTATAGATTTAAAGATATTGAAAACATTTTTATCATTGGACGCACCTCATTTCTGATACTGCAGATGCATTCAGAGCGGCATTGATGTTTTACTGTAAATTGTTATAGATTCTCAAAGAGCTATAAGAAGCCATCTTTCAGCTTGTGTGATACTCTCCCATTTCTTGGAGCAATTTCTGTCCTCTTAAGCGTCAAAATTCCGCGTACCAGGATTTTCCTCACTTGTCGCCAAGCCTTGGTGCCTGCACCTGGCTTCGCCAGAAACAGTCGCTCCCTCTGAACCGCCAGGAGAGCACTGACGACCCTGGGGTGCCCGCCAGCTGTCTGCCGTGTAATAAATTTATCTTACCTCGTACCACTGTGCGGCCGACCAGCTCGCTTAATGTGTCACATTGACTTGCTATCGTAGCACATTAAGTCGCACCAAATTTTACTAACTTACATAACATAATAAATACATATATGACATAAAAAATAGAACACACTACTTGTGTGTCAGAATAATACACTACTGGCCATTAAAATTCTACACCACGAAGACGACGTGCTACAGACGCGAAATTTAACCGACAGGCAGAAGATGCTGTGGTATGCAAATGATTAGCTTTTCAGAGCATTCACAGAAGATTGGCGTCGGTGGCGACACCTACAAAGTGCTGACATGAGGAATAGTTCCAACCAATTTCTCATACACAAACAGCAGTTGACCGCCGTTGCCTGGTGAACCGTCGTTGTGATGCCTCTTGGAAGGAGGAGAAATGCGTACCATCACGTTTCCGACTTTGATAAATGTCGGATTGTAGCCTATCGCAATTGCGGTTTATCGTATCGCGCCGTTGCGGCTCGCATTGGTCGAGATCCAATAACTGTTAGCAGAATTTGGAATCCGTGGATTCAGGAGGGTAATACGGAACGCCGTGCTGGATCCCAACGGCCTCGTATCACTAGCAGTCGAGATGACAGGCATCTTATCTGCATGGCTGTAACGGATCATGCAGCCACGTCTTGATCCCTGAGTCAACAGATGGGGACGTTTTCAAGACAACAACCATCTGTACGAACAGTTCGACGAAGTTTGCAGCAGCATGGACTATCAGCTCGGAGACCATGGCTGCGGTTACCCTTGACGCTGCATCACAGACAGGAGCGCCTGCGATGGTGTACTCAACGACGAATCAGGGTGCACAAATGGCAAAACGTCATTTTTTCGGATAATTGCAGGTTCTGTTTACAGCATCATGATGGTCCCATCCGTGTTCGGCGACATCGCGGTATACGCACATTGGAACCGTGTATTTGTCATCACAATACTGGCGTATAACCCGGCGTGATGGTATGGGGTGCCATTGGTTACACGTCTCGGTCACCTCTTGTTCGCTTTGACGGCTCTTTGAACAGTGGACAATTTGTGGGATTTGAGGTCCGCCAGTTACGCAAAACACCGTTTTTCTCGGTACCTAAACATGTTTCAACACCATTGTGCCATCATCAGTGGGTTTTGGTTTTTATTTATTCTGCAATGTGAACATTTTTGTTACATGATTATAAAATTATGTGCATTTTTAGTTCAAACAACAGATTGTTTTTAACTGCAAACACGGCCATTACAAGGAGCTGCAAATCAAAAGTTGGATAGTGGACATTTCAGATGTGTTACGACCCGTGGCTCTACCCTTCATTCGATCCTTGCGAAACCCTACATTTCAGTAGGATAATACATGACTGCATGTTGCAGGTCCTCTACGGGCCTTTCTGGGTACAGTAAATGTTCGACTGCTTCCCTGGCCAGCAATTCTCCAGATCTCTCACCAATTGAAAACGTCGCGACTCTTGATGGAATGTGGTATCGTGTTGAAGCTGCATGGGCAACTGTACCTGTACACGCCATCCAAGCTCTGTTTGACTCAATGCTCAGGCGTATCAAGGCCGTTATTACTGCCAGAAGTGGTTGTTCTGGGTACTGATTTATCAGGATCTATGCACCCAAATTCCGTAAAAATGTACTCACAAGTAATCACAACGGACGTAGCTGGTGGAATACTTAACTTTAATCCATTAATGGAGAACGTCACTCTTTATGGTACATGATTCACAATATCAATAGTACGGATACTGGCGCCTTGCTAGGTCGTAGCAAATAAGGTAGCTGAAGGCTATGCTAACTATCGTCTCGGCAAATGAGAGCGTAATTTGTCAGTGAACCATCGCTAGCAAAGTCGGCTGTACAACTGGGCGAGTGCTAGGAAGTCTCTCTAGACCTGCCGTGTGGCGGCGCTCTGTCTACAATCACTGATAGTGGCGATACGCGGGTCCGACGTATACTGCCAGACCGCGGCCGATTTAAAGGCTACCACCTAGCAAGTATGGTGTCTGGCGGTGACACCACATCTATCATCAGTATTACTTTCCTAAATCAAACACAAATTATAAAGAAACAGAAAACATTAGTTTAATTCAACCATGGAGTCAGCTCGATTTTGTACACACGTTTCAGCGTTGATGCACTAATTTGATAGCACTATTTTGCGTTGACCGCATCGTAATACTTCACAGTCACCAACACAGCACTTGACGCAAGTTCTGGCGCCGAAGTTTAGATGGTTCCCAGTCCAGCCGCCTCTGCTGAAATTCACGAATGTATCTGCCAAGTACTGCGCCAAACATGTGTCAATCCGCAGTCACTGCTTGTGCTGAAGGTCGAAGGCTATCGAAATACGATTGTGGGTTAGTTATCAGTAATCATATTACCCGAATCCCCATCGATCAGGCATTGATTACGTTCCTAAATGGAATCGATACAGTAACAAAAGGATAGCAATTAAAACCTGATTCATAACATAGGCAAAACACTTGATTCAACTCGACATTTTAAACTATCCGTACACGTTCATACAAGGAAACATGTCTTTCGTGCTACTAAATTTGTTCTACACCATAAATCAACTATAACTTCATCATTTCTCTGCAATTTTACAGGGTCTAATTAGAAACTTGAGAGATAATACAACCCTGTGCAGAAATCGCCAATGTCACTTCCATTTTTAACTCAACGGATGTTGTTGTTGTTGTCTTCAGTCCTGAGACTGGTTTGATGCAGCTCTCCATACTACTCTATCCTGTGCAAGCTGCTTCATCTCCCAGTACCTACTGCAACCTACATCCTTCTGAATCTGCTTAGTGTACTCATCTCTCGGTCTCCCTCTACGATTTTTACCCTCCACGCTGCCCTCCAATGCTAAATTGGTGATCCCTTGATGCCTCAAAACATGTCGTACCAACCAATCCCTTCTCTAGTCAAGTTGTGCCACAAACTTCTCTTCTCCCCAATCCTATTCAATACCTCCTCATTAGTTACGTGCTCTATCCACCTTATCTTCAGTATTCTTCTGTAGCACCACATTTCGAAAGCTTCTATTCTCTTCTTGTCCAAACTAGTTATCGTCCATGTTTCACTTCCATACATGGCTACACTCCAAACAAATACTTTCAGAACTCAACGGATAGCAGGATCATAAGTTCAGCTAATGTTCACTCTTATTTGCACTAAAATACGACTTATTCAGAGACATTATTCCCATAAATCTTTAAACATGGCTGCGTTGTCAGCGACCGTTACAAGGTAAAATTAAAACAATTGCAGCCCTCTGTCGGAAAATGAAGTCTTTTTGACCGAGGTTTCGGCCACTTCTAAGAGTGCTTTCCTCAGAAATAAAACATTTAAAACTGGCACGTCACGTATAAAATAAATATGATGCGATAACGCTTTAGTCACAAAATACTAAAATAGAAAAACATAAAAAGCAGGCCACTAAGGACTGCACCACATGTTGAGCTCCGGTAGCATCAGACTGCCGCTTTTCGTAACGAATCCTACTTCCGTTTACCATTTTCTGCTACTGTCGGTATTACCCTATAGGGCTTCCCAACGTGTGGTCCGCGGCCCTTAGGGGTCCCCCGGCTCTTTCTAGGGGGTCCGCGGCCACCTTTCACCAAATCGTGTAAAATAATGAGTAAAATTATTGAATAAAACAGTGAAAATCAAATTCATCACTACTTTTTTCCTGTGAAAAACCTATGTATAACACTCCGAAGTTGGCAATAACATTCGATCTTTGGCAATAATATTTGACAGTCGGCAACACAAACCGAAACATTGGTGCGGCTTCCGCTGTCGGAGGCTCGAGTCCTCCCTCGGGCATGTGTGCGTGCGTGCGTGTGTGTATGTGTGTGTGTGTGTGTGTGTGTGTGTGTGTGTGTGTGTGCGCGCGCGCGTGTGTTGCTCCTTACACAAGAGTTGCCAAACAGCGGTAGTGAACAGACCACAGGCGACAGCTTGTCAACGGCGAACAGTTTGGACGTGACGTCGATTGCTCTTGGAGGAAGGCAGGTCCAACGTGTGAAACGTCAATTAGCAAGTAATATTAATCATGCTATAGTGTGTTGAACAAAGGGAGTAAATTCACCAGTAAGTGTCTGGATACAGTGGCAATTCAAATTGGATCGTTAATTTCAAGTTGTTTTTATTCATCTCTAAACCAAAGACTATTGATATTTCGGAGGGGGGGGGGGGGGGGAAGGGGTGTCATTGGGATCATAGCACTTGCATTAAGAAGCTTTCAGTTCCCATGGGTTTTGCTCTGAAATTTAAAGTTACTGTGCTCTTGACTGACTAGGGGTCCGCCATGGACTTTCGACTGAAGAAGGGGTCTGCTAGCTGAAAAGGTTGGGAGGCCCTGCCCTATACTCATGTGACAGAACACGCTTGTCTTCATTCCATTTCACTTCCTGGCCCCTCCTGTATCTAGATTGAGGCTTTGCATTTCCCTTTTGAGATTTTCTAGCTTCCCTACCATGTTCAAGTTATGACATTCCACGCGCCGACTTGTAGAACATTATTCTTTCGTTGGTTGTTCAGTCTTTTTCTCATGGTCACCTCCCCCTTGGCAGCCCGCTTCTGGGGACTATTCTGGAATCTTTTACCAATGAAAAGATCATCAAGACACATTTTCTATTACAGGCCACATGTACTCTGTAGACACGTTACGTGTCTTTAATGCAGCGGTTTGCATTTCCTTCTGCACCCTCATGCCGTTGATCATTGCTGATTCTCCCGCCTTTTGGGGCAGTTTCCCACCCCTAGTACAAGAAACTTAATTTCTGTCCGCTTCTCCGCCCTCTTTGTCAAGGCCATTGACAGAATGTGGGTGACTTCTTATGCTCGAAGTCTTCGGCCACCAATGCTAATTCTTAATCAGAATTAAAGGAGTGGCGGGTTTCTAATCCGGGAATAAAGACTTTTGATTTCTAGTCATCGACGTTGTTCTTAGACCAGAATTCTTAACTCAGCGACCAATAGTTTAAGGAACATAAATCTATCCAATAAATCTATTCAAAAAACTTCCAGAACAACATAGATTATATAATTAACCCACGTAATATAGCTTGTACTTTGTCCGTAAGCACATGTTCTACTCCCATAAGCAATTAAAACTGAAGGCCTCCATGCACCAAATTACCTTCACACGCCAAATTACGTGCGTAGAGTAATTGAAAATAAACTAAAGATACTACACGAGAAACTCACGCAAAATACAAGTAATAGATATAAATAACCCCCCTGAAATATCACCCACAAATTTTACGTGGAGTACAAATTATATTCCTCAGTTACACAACTAGTGAAGCCGTCCGGTGTGGCCGAGCCGTTCTAGGCGCTTCAGTCTGGAACCGCTCGACCGCTATGGTCGCAGGTTCGAATCTTGCCTTGGGCATGGATGTCTGTGATGTCCTTAGGTTAGTTAGGTTTAAGTAGTTTTAAGTTCTAGGGGGCTGATGACCTCAGATGTTAAGTCCCATAGTGCTCAGAGCCATTTGAACAACTAATTAATCTCTGGCACCCTGAGCACACCAAGAGTTAAGCGGCCAATATTTATTCCATTATTGCACTAAATTGTGGATCTATACTTCATTACTTACCTCTTAAATTTACCATCTACCGCTTCCACAGAAGAAAGATATCCCCCAAAATTTTGAAAAGCTACATATGAAATCCATTTATTTACACGCTTATATTAATGCACCTGCTGCCTTCTTTAACAAGGAGCAGCTCTGCCACGTTTGCCTCTTACTGCGTTTTTCTCGCCAGTGTGAGCCTCTTTTAAATGCAATATTTTGGGGTTTTTCACTTGTCCTCTCGCCTCTTTCACCAATGGACTTTTATGTTTGCAGACAAAATTTGTGGCTACGGCTGGAATATTATTTTTTGTTTCGAGAGACGCACATATTCTTTATTTATCAATATAGATCATTTCTCTTACAGGCTCACATTTTTAATTTCAGCCCTCTGTAAACACTGTTACCTCAGAAATCAGCGAGCGAGATGGTGCAGTGGTTAGCACACTGGACTCGAGTTCGGGAGAACGACAGTTCAAACCCGTGTCCGACCATCCTGATTCACGTTTTCCGTGATTTCCCTAAATCGCTTCAGGCAAGTGCCAGGATGGTTTCTTTTAAAGGGCACGGCCGGCTTCCTTCCCCATCTTTCCATAATCCAATGGGACAGATGACCTCGCTGTTTGATCCCCTCCCCCAAATCAACCAGCCAATCTCTAAGGAACATTTTCAATATCCCTTCCTTTCTCCTCCATATCTATGGTACACATTATAATTTCAGAACAACCGTCAATTTCATTATCCGTTCTTAGACTCTCCTGTTCTAGGTTCAGCTCATCTGTAGTATTTTGATCAGCCTCAAAATCCTTCGTTTTATCGTCCTCGTAAGCATCAAATAGATATCTGAAGTAACGATATTAGTAGCTGCAACATCCTCAGTATTAACTGCACAACTTAAAACTTCGTCGCTCTTACACAAACCCTCACTTATTTCCGAGGAATCACTACAAACGTTATTGCAATTAACTCTGTAAACATCCGCCGACAACTCATAAGATTCATTTCTTAAAACATTTATTACATTCCTCGGTACATTATAGAAATCACCATGAATAACTCCGACAACCTCCACCGATACACAATATAAATTGCCATCGTTGCATCGTTCCACATCAGAGCTCACAGTACACTTGAATTCACATTCAGCCTTCCACATTCACTCATAATTCATGCTAACTCATCAAGAGGCATCGTTCACTTCCACCAATAGAAATAAATGCACAAATTCCTATCTAATCAGTAGCTTCAACCTTCGCAAGTTTAGCACCTAAAACCTTTACTCCATTTAACAATAAATCACCCAATAGTAAAGTTCATCACCAGCCGACAAGATTATCCTACGCCTCCTTCTCCCACCTTCACACATAACGTTACATATATCCGTCGATACAGAATCATTTATACAACCTTCTCGTACGTTAATTGGTGCTACTGTCTAGTGACTCATTAGAATTCATCATACGTTCCACCTAAACCAAATGCAGATCCACATCTGGTGTGGCATTTCGTGATGCTTGTGTCCCTCAGCACTTCATTCCCCATTCTGATTTCCATTATTAAAGTTCTCATTTACATTCCCCCTTTGAAAATTATTGCTACCATTGTGGTGGTAGTTATTTTGGTGATTATTATTATTATTGTGGATACTGCTATTGTTACCGTCCTGGTATCCATTTCCCTGCCTACTGTTCCAATTATGTGACTTTAATTTCAATCCCTGTTCATGCTTCTCAATAACATCTAAAAACTTGTCAACGATTTTTGTAGGACTATGGACAAGACCCCATTGCAAACATTCAGATAGTCGTCTCTTTCAATCTCCGTCAACACTCCCAGCGGACGATTTGTATGCCCCAATGTAGCCAGTTTACTGTTATTGTGGTCTTCAGTGCAGAGACTGGTTTCATGCAGCTCTCCATGATACCCTATCCTGTGCGATCTACTTCATCTCCAAGTACCTTCTGCAACCTACATTCTTCTGAATCTGGTTAGTGTATTCATCTTTTGGTCTCCTTCTACGATTTTTACCCTTCACGCCCCCCCCCCTCCCAATACTAAATTGGGAATTCTTTAATGCCTCAGAACGTGTCCTACCAGCCCATCCCTTCTTCTAATCAAGTTGTGCCACAAATTCCTCTACTCTTCAATTCTATTCAGCACCACCTCATTAGTTACATATACCCATCTAATCGTCAGCATTATTCTGTAGCATCACATTTTGAAACCTTCTACTCTCTTCCTATCTAAACTATTTATCATCCATGTTTCACTTTCATAACATGACTACACTCCATACAAATACTTTCAGAAACGTTACTTATACCTATACTCGATGTTAACAAATTTCTCTTCTTCAGAGTCTACATTTTATATCCTCTCTACTTCGAGCATCATCACTTACTTTGCTCTCCAAATAACAAAACTCATCTACTACTTTAAGCGTCGTTTCATAATCTAGTTCTCTCAGCATCATCGGATTTAATTCGACTACATTCTATTATCCTAGTTTTGCTTTTGTTGATGTTCATCTTACATCCTCCTGTCAAGACACTGTCCATGCCATTCAACTGCTCTTCCAGGTCCTTTGCTTTCTCTGACAGAATTGCAATGTCATCGGCAAACCACAAACCTCAAAGTTTTTATTTCTTCTACGTGGAGTTGAATTTCTACTCCAGCTTTTTTTGTTTTTTGGTTCCTTTACTGCTTGCTCAATATATAGATTGAAAAGCATCGGCGATAGGCTACAATCCTGTCTGACTCTCTTCCCAACCACTGCTTTCCTTTCATGCCCCTCGACTATTATAACTGCAAGCTGATTTCTTTACAAACTGTAAATAGCCTTTCGCTGCCTGGATTTTACCCATATCACATTCAGAATTTGAAAGAGAGTATTCCATTAACTTTGTCAAAAGTTTTTTCTTAGTCTACAAATGCTAGAAACTTAGGTTTGTCATTCCTTAATCTATCTTCTAAGATAAGTCATACGGTCAGTATTGCCTCACGTGTTCCAACATTTCTACGGAATCCAAACTGATCTTTCCTGACGCCGGCTTCTACCAGTTTTTCAATTCGTCTGTAAAGTATTCGTGTTAGTATTTTGCAGGTGTGACTTATTAAACTGGTATTTCGCTAATTTTCACACCTATCAACACCTGATGTCTTTTGGATTGGGATTATTATAATCCTCTAGAAGTCTAAGGGTATTTCGCCTGACTCATCCATCTTGCCCACCAGCTGGTGGAGTTCTGTCATGGCTGGCTCTCCCAAGGCTATCAGTAGTTCTAATGGAATGTTATCTACTCCCGGGGCCTTAGTTTGACTTAGATCTTTCATTGCTCTATCAAACTCTTCACGTAGTATTATATGTCCTATTTCGTCTACGTCCTCTTCCATTTCCATAATATTGCCCTCAAGTACATCGGCCTTGTATAGAACCTCTATATACTCCTTCCACCTTTCTGTTTCCCTTCTTTGCTTATAACTGGGTTTCCATCTGAGCTCTTGATATTCATACAAGTGGTTTCCGACTTTCCTCCACGGTGACTTTAATTTTTCTGTATCTTACCCCCAGTGATATATGCCTATACATCCTCACATTTGTCATCTAACCATCCCTACTTAGCCATTTTGCACGTCCTGTCGACATCATTTCTGAGGCGTTTGTATTTCTTTCTGCCTGCTTTATGTACTGCATTTTTAGATTTTCTGCTTCCACGAATTAAATTCAGTATCTCTTCTGCTACCCAAGGATTTCTACTAGCCCTCGTCTTTTTACCTACTTGATCCTCAGCTGCCTTCACTATTTCATCTCTCAAAGCTACCCATTCTTCTTTTACTGTATTTCTGTCCCCTGTTCTTGTCAATCGTTCCCTAATGCTCTCTCAGAAACTCTCTACAATCTCTGGTACTTTCAGTCTATCCAGGTCCCATCTCCTTAAATTCACACCTTTTTGCAGTTTCTTCTGTTTTAATCTACACTTCATAAGCAATAGATTGCGGTCAGAGTCCACATCTGCCCCTGAAAATGTCTTACAATTTAAAATCTGGTTCCTAAATCTCTCTCTTACCATTATATAAACTATCTGAAACCTTCTAGTGTCTCCATGCCTCTTCCATGTATACAACCTTCTTTCACGATTCTTAAACTACGTGTTAGCTATGATTGCGTTAGGCTCTGTGTAAAATTCTACCTGCCGACTCCCTCTTTCATTCCTTATCCATGAAAAATGGCAATGTGCTGCTCACGAATGACCATGCTTCAGATAAGCATCAGTTTTAAGAACTTCATTCGATAGCTAAGAATATGAGGTGGCTTTAGAAAGAAACCCAGTTACTGTACTGGCAATGAAACTAAATTTATAGCCTTTATAATTAAGCGAGCACTGGTTAGATGCAGCGGGATAGCAGATAGGCGGACGGCCAGAGCGGGGGTAGCGTGCCAAATGGTTACGATATAGCCGAGTCAGGCGCGGTAGGCCGGAGCAGAGGCCCAGAGAAAATTTGCAGAAGAGTGTAAATCAAACGTGTATTTGCGCAGAATGCAAAAGGGAAAGTATAAGATAAAATGTGTCTGTTTTATGGGAGAAGTATGGATAGTCGGCAGTTGCGCTCCCGCAAGATTACAAACTAAGCTTTGCTTTTTGACTGAATCTGAATAAGACCGTGACAAAGTAACGCTCGCGTAGGTGGTGAAGTTATTTTGACTGTGAATGAATTTTATCTACATATGTGACAATTACTGAGGCAAAGACGTAAATAGCTAATTGAGCAAAGCTCATTGCATGCAGCAACACGAGAGTCATTGAAAACCGTGAGTCAGCTGCTGTGGTCGCTCATGCTGTTGCAATTCTGTTTTCGTTTTCTGCCAATGATCATTATGCACAATTGGTTATGATAATCCATATTACTTATTTGGGGTATCAAGTGTAAGTAAAGATAGTTCCGTTGCATCCGGTAATACAATATCCTGGCCTTGTGCATTAAGGGACCCGCGTGGCACCTGAGTGAATTACATTAATACGATCACAATTGGGATCAGCCTGATTGCGACAACAACAAAATTCAATCGATATCCGACAGTGGTCTTAATCCACTTAGAGAGGCATTTCCGTCTGACCACTATCTGGCTGGATTCTGAAGTGTAAACTGCGATTTTGCAATTATTTTTTGTAATAAGTTGTATCAAAGGAGTTTGAGGACAACATGTCTCTAGAATATAATTGCTTTTAACAGAGATGCATTGCATTATTTATTAGTATCGAAATTGCTCTCCAAGCCTTAGCTCTACATGTTTGCTAAGTCCAGAATCCTTAGGGTGCCGAATAACGTAGAAGTGGCTGAACTGAAGGTAAGGGCAGGTACGACTACAGGTCGAGAAAGAGCAGAGGCTGACTATGCTGCCATTGCGCAGGCAAGTCACAAAGAGGACCTGCCACGCTCCCCTGTAAATCTACCTCTTACTGTACAAGACGGTCCAAGGGGTCCAGTACGTTATAAGTTGGGGTTTGTCATTCTGCAGAGGCGATGTTACGAAGTTGTGCATCGGCCTAGGGAATGTTACACCCCTATTCCATATTTACCTACTACTTTTCCTTCTCTTCCTCTTCCTACTATCGAATGCTAGTCACCCCAAGAATATCAAATTTTCGTCTTCTTTCATTATTTGAATAACACAGGACAACAATGGAAAAACTTTTTTTCTGAAAATACCTTGTTCTTATGTTTTTTTAGGGTGGGAAATCCAGATAAAATATTTAAAAAACTGTATCACCCACCATTTTACAGCTAAATTTATTAAATTGAGCAATTTTTAAAGAATTTAACAGCTTTTATATAGATAAAATAATTTAAAAAGGAGGTGTAATGAATGTGGAAGATGTTGGTAGCACTGCTAAAAAACATTTGCTGGCGAAAAGAGGTCGATTCCATTTTTGTGTTAACAGAAGCTGTTTTGTTTACTGTCAAACTAACCTCACTTTCCCGCTTCCTGTACATGTTCTCTGTACAATGTCTAATAGTGGTTGTAAAAATTCTGCGGACAGTTTTTGTTATATTTGTGGTGAATTTGTAATCAAGAAACACCAAAGCAACATTACAGACTTTGTGAAAAAGGTTTGCCGTGTAGGATTAGCCGAGCGGTCTGAGGTGCATCAGTCATGGGCTGCGCGGCTGGTCCCGGCGGAGCTCGGGCATGGGTGTGTGTGTTTGTCCTTAGGATAATTTAGGTTAAGTAGTGTGTAAGCTTAGGGACTGGTGAACTTAGCAGTTAAGTCCCATAACATTTCACACACACTTGAACTTTTTTTTTAAAAAAACTTTATCTATCATGCTTTGGATCGAAACGTGATGATCAAGATTAATCTTGGGCGGTGCATAAGGTATGTTTGTATTGGTCGAGCGGTTCTAGGCGCTTCAGTCAGGAGCCACGAGGCTGCTACGGTCGCAGGTTCGAACCGTGCCTCAGGCATAGATGTGTGTGATGTCCTTAGGTTAGTCAGGTTTATGTAGTTCTAAGTCTATGGGACAGATGACCTCAGATGTTAAGTTCCATAGTGCTTAGAGCCATTTTAACCATTTTTGTGTGTGTTGAAGACCTAAGAAAATGGTCCAAAAAGGAGAAAGAAGCCTTTAGATTTGCTGTTCCTATGATATGGAGGGAGCCAAGAAATCATTCTGATGATTGCTGCTTTTGCAGCGTTGATATTACTGGTCATAATTCGAAAAACAAGAAGGTAATAAGCCACCCTAACCTTCCGTCCGCCATCCGACCAGAAGGGCATGGCGTAGATTTGCCGGTTCCTGAACCACATGATGATATAAATTCTATTCCATCAGAAGTATTTTCTGATATATGATTTAAATGAACCAGATGATGATGAATTCCACTGTAATACAAAAAGTCTCTCCTAGAAAAAGCTACACAAGAAGCTTCAAAGAAAAAAGGGAAAGAAAATACAAACCAATTCCAGCTGACAAGTGAAACCCGTATTAACACATATCATTGTTTTAAGTACTTTACTGTAGTTATAAACCATGCTTATGTTGTAACAAAGCGTTTCATTAATTTCTACGTTTACCGTATAGCATAGAATTTTTATACTATATAATAACAAGCATATTGCTTAAAAACTATGGATGATACAAACATACTAAGGCTAGATTTGGATTCAGCTAACAGATATAAAAGACAGTGTAAATCAATAAATAAAACAGAAACATATATATAGCTTTCATGGATTATAGAAATAGTGGAATGCAATCATCTGAGGTGTTGCATGTTGATACTGCATGAAGCATTTAAAAGATTTTAATTCACAGATTCCTTGCGAAAATGTTTATTCGCTGTGAAAGATTAACTTCCGCAGTTTTAAAGCTACTGAAAATATTGTTGTGTCATTGAATGTACCCCATTTCTCTGAGATTGCAGATGCATTGAGATTTGCATTAGTATTTAACTGTAAATTTTTATAGATTGTCAGAGAGTTATGAGAAACCAGCTTTCAGATTGTCTGAGGCTATGCAATTTCTTGGAGCACTCTCTGTTGTCTGTACCGGGATCTTCCACATCTGGGTTCAACAGAAACAGTCTCTGCCCCTGGACTGGCTGCAGAGCATTGACGGACCTGGGGCTGTCTGCCAGCTTTCAGCCAGACAACAAATTTATATTTCCTCGTACCAACAGTGGGCGGTCGATTAGCTCGCATGAAAACGAGTAAATGTACAGGTGAAAAAGTAGTGTAGCGACCACGAGAGAACGCTCATACTTTAATCATCCAGTATTTCAGAGTAACAGCGCTTAGAGACTTAAAACAAACTTTACACAAAATTTCAAACCTTTTTCTCGCTGATTATCTCCACAACATGGTGAAAGGAGAGAAGTTCATTGCTTACTACATTTTCCGTGATCATGTTGTAAAACTTTCGCGTGAAGTACGGCGTTTTAATTTATTACAAAAAAATGTTCAAATGTTTGTGAAATCTTATGGGACTGCTAAGGTCATCAGTCCCTAAGCTTACACACTACTTAACCTAAATGATCCTAAGGACAAACATACACACCCATTCCCGAGGGAGGACTCGAGCATCCGCCGGGACCAGCCGCACAGTCCCTGACTGCAGCGCCTAAGACCGCTCGGCTAAGCCCGCGCGGCTTAATTTATTACATCTTTGCTACTACCTGCATTCGTGACACATTCTGCAGACAATATTAATATATATCACTGACTGTACCAGTACATCATTGTACGACCCTTAGTTCAGCAGATATGAAGTCATAAACACTGGAAGCGTGAAAAACTACCGCATCGTGCAAGACGTTTAAATTGTTTGCTTCATTACTACTAACTCTATTCGCAACGCTTTTCGCAGGCAGTATCCACGTATCAGTATCCACGTATGATGCTGGGTGTATCTACAAAAATGTGTCAATGTGTGACTCATAGTCCAGGAGATCTGACGTGAAATACTGAGATGCGAAAAAAGTTGCCACATCATGTGCATGACGTTTTAATTTATTACTTCTTTGCTACTACCTCTATTCACAAATAATTTCGCTGACAGTAGACACTTATACCACTGGGTGTACCTGCAAAATTCTGTCACTGTACGACACATAGTTCACGAGATACGACAACATTGAACTGCGTGAAAACGAAACTGCAGGGAGGTATTGGCTAAACAAACAAGCGAAAAGTACACAAATACACGTGATATATATTAAATATGTGTGAGGATATGTTTGTAACATCTGCGCATTCGAGCAAGGCTTTGTGTAAAAAGCTCTTCCTAAACCTCTGGAACGATTTCAGTCAATTTTGGCACACATATTAGAAACAATCTGAAAAGTAATGTTGTAGGGGGAAATTACCAACTTCCTGTTGGGGTGAGAGTGATAACATGGAGAGATAAAGGAGGACGAACAGGAGGATAGCGAGTGGGAAGGAGGAGACAGGATAATAGGAGGAGGAAATGGAGGAAAACATAGTCAGACAGATGGGGAGGAGAAGGTGAACAGACAGCGGGAGAAAGAGGAAATGAACAGAGAGAGGGGAGAGGAGGACATGGACACAGAAGGAAATTGGGACGAGATGAAAAGGGAGGGGTGGTAGAAGGAAGATGGACAGAGACAGAGGGGTAAAATAATGACAAAAAGGTTAGAGGCGGTGATGTAATTGGGAGATGGGCAGAGGGGAAAGAAGTACATGGACAAAGGAGGGAGGAGCAGAG
Source organism: Schistocerca gregaria (assembly GCF_023897955.1). NCBI lineage: Eukaryota > Metazoa > Arthropoda > Insecta > Orthoptera > Acrididae > Schistocerca > Schistocerca gregaria. The sequence goes on along the minus strand of NC_064920.1, from coordinate 582,545,339 downwards.
TGACAGAGAGAGGGGGAGAGAGAGGGGGAGGAGCAAACGGACAGACAGAGGAGCAGGAGTAGAGCAGGGGGGAGGAAGAATACAGAGAGAGGGGGTGATGCAGACAGACAGAGAGGGGAAGGAGAATATGGAATAATAGAAGATTGGTATAAATACATACCAGAGCAACAGTGGGTACTCAGCTTATAAGCACGTAAGAAATGCGTGCAATGCGAACTCTCTTTGGTGGTGAAATCGCCTTGTATTGCAGACAAGGGAACCGGACCGGTTCATCTCTAGCACAGCAGGGGCCACACTCTCGTCACGAACCGTGAACGCCCTTCTGTTACTAGCCACCCGCTATGGGTGCGTACTAATAGTCGATCAGCCAACCAGTAGATTGCATGTGATGTTATTCGAATTAAATATACAGTCAGTTCAACAAGAAAGTGTACGCCACCGCATCGACATCTCTGCTAGTGGTCTGGAATCTGTAATCAATGCGCTTTTGCACAGTGTAGAGATAAACAGTGTGAGAATTGAATGTTTTGTTTTGTCGTTGCAGTTTAGAATGAGTGCAACATATCTGAAGCTTTACCAGGTAATGTTTCTTGTAAATCAGCGAAAGAGACCAAAGTTTTCATATGGAGCTGCTGCTAAAATTCTTGAAAAGTCGACGATATTCATTGCGAAGTAGGCCAAACGATATTTAGAGATTGGAAATGTGGATGATCTACCGGAGAGAGGAGGCAAGCTTCAATCGACAATGGCGGCGATTGGATTAACTATTAGGTGATTGTGCAATTAGTAATAACATGTAATCATATTTATAATTGTGTTCTTTATTTCGTACAGATAACAGTGTACAATTTCTAGTGGAAATGGCTCTATGCAAAAATAAGTCAGATCAATTGCGCTCTCAAGGCAATACTTTCCTTGCAATAAATTGGGTACTTGTTCGATACATATAATATTACCGACAGTGCTGACATCGAGAAGGCGGCTCCTATAGCCTCAGCGGCATTGCGTTTTGCAGTTCGCGTGGGAAACGCTACAGCCTGACCGGGAATCACGCATCAACGTTTGAACGTTTTTCGTGTATTCTTGGAGAGCTACTAGGCTCTCTAGGCGAGCATTTAATATATAGCTTTCAGCGATTCATTCATCTTTCAGTTCACTTAATGTAAGAAATTCGTCTTCGCCTTGGCGCGATTTTCATTGTTTTAGATATGAAGCTAATTTGCTTAGTACTAGTGTTTCACATCAGTATTGAATTATCTGTAAGACAAATAAACAACTACTGCCGAACATACGAGGGTAATCCCAAAAGTAAGGTCTCCTATTTTTTATAAGTACGTAGACCTGTTCCTTTCTACAATGCTTTACATCGTTTTACAGCTTTAACATTTAGCTATTTTTCGACGTTTTCACAATTCCTGTCGATGTATTTTTTGTAGACGCTGTGGCAATTTTTATATGCCCATGTCATACCAGTTCGCCGCCATGTTGTTCAGAAAGTTAAGAACATCTTGTGTCACCTCGGCGGCCCGAGTGGCCGAGATGTTCGAAAAATGGTTCAAATGGCTCTGAGCACTATGCGACTTAACTTCTGAGGTCATCAGTCGCCTAGAGCTTAGAACTAATTATACCTAACTAAACTAAGGACATCACACACATCCATGCTCGAGGCAGGATTCGAACCTGCGACCATAGCGGTCACGCGGTTCCAGACTGAAGCGTCCTTAGGTTAGTTAGGTTTAAGTAGTTCTACGTTCTAGAGGACTGATGACCTCAGAAGTTAAGTCCCACAGTGCTCAGAGCCATTTGAACCATCTGAACCTCGTCGTCGGAGCTGAATCGCTTTCCGGACAAAAGTTCTTTTAACACAGGGAACAGTTGATAGTTGCTGGGCACAAAGTCAGGACTACAGGGTGGGTGGGTGATTATGTTCCACTGAAACTGTTGCAGCAGAGCAACGGTTTGCCGAGCAATGTGTTGGCGAGCGTTATCATGGAGAATGTGTACGCCCTTCTCAACATTCCTCTTCTCCGGTTCTGAATTCCCCGTTTGAGTTTTTTCAGAGTCTCGCAGTACCTGTCAGCGTTAATTGTGGTCCCAGTGGGCATAAATTCGAACAACAATACCCCTGTCCGATCCCAAAAAGCGGCTGTGTTTGTTTGAATTTCCGCGGCTTTGGTGGATAAGGATGCCGCCACTGGGGTGATTGTTGCTTGGTCTCAGGTGTAAAGCGGTATGCCCAGGTTTCGTCACCCGTAACAATGGAGTCCAGAAAGTTGTCGTGTTCGGCTGCAAGGCGGTGAAGAAATGTGCGGGAAGCATCAACTCGTTGCCGCATGTGGTCCTCAGTAAGCTTGTGTGGCACCCATCTTGCGCACACCTTCCGGTAGTTCAATGTTTCCGTTAAAATTCTTAGGGAAACCTCAGGAACCAACGTTCAGAGATCATCCAGGGTGATGCGCCGATCTTCACGCATGCTTTGCTCAACCTTCAACACTGTCTCCTCAGAAATTGACGGTCTCACGCTCCTTTGTTAGTCGTGAATTTCGGCTCGACCAGCTGCAAACTCTCTACGCCACTTAAGAACATTTTTGACATCAATGCACGACTCACCATACACTTCCGTCAATTGGAGACGGATTTCAATCGGCACAGTGCCCTTTGCGTTCAAAAACCGAATAACTGCACGCAATTCGCACTTGGCGGTAACATCAATCTCAACGGCTGCCAAGCCTAGCGCCTCAACGCGGCGTGGGCATGTTTATACACAGCGCGTGAAGCACTCTTCACAACAGTGTGACCAACTGCCACACAGAGTTTTGTACTTTAAAAAAAAGGAGATCTTACTTTTCACTACACGCCCTTTTGAACTACAAAATTGTCTCTCTAATGTATCAGCGTCTAATGTTGCGTCGGTGGCAGTTGAAGCAACAGGACCCACAGCTGCAAGGGGATCGACAGGACCATCACAACGTAGTAGCGACCTTAAAACGTACACATAGCTATGGGATTTTGGCCCATTCTGATCGCATTAAACGTTACTCACCCCTGCAAGCAGCGCACTAATCTGTCTGGAGCACCTCCACCGCTTTCGAAGGTCCTGAAATTGGTGTGTGCGTGCCAGTCGGTTGAAAGGAATCACTGCAGCAAGAGGTATCGACGTGAAGACCTGACAGAACGGTAGAAGGGAGTTATCTTGTTTACAAGTGCATATAACCACTTCACGAATGATGTTGCCGATAACTGGTGAATCAAAGAGGGCCGTCCAATGTGGCTTCAAGTAATGGTTAAACACTCGCAGCCATGTAATGCAGCGTGAGGACAGTGGCGGTAAATAGGTCCTACCTGACAGGTACCGGAGGCGAAGGTGCCGCCTTGTCACTGACCAGACTGCTTCTGTCAGTGGACGTGGTTCGTCCCAACCAGTTCGCTAGCGAACTTTGCAAAGGAAGCTGCATCCAGTAGACAGCTAGAGTAGCCATTTACAGGCGGGTACCTCGCTAAAAATCATTGCTCACAGCGGCACATGAAGTTGACTGTAACGGACTGGAGGTGCGTAGCGTGGTCCGAAGTGTTACAGTTACGCTGTTTTCAGGTCGGTATAATGAGGAGTTTAATACGCAGTGTTTGGAGGGTAGAGGAGCTTTCTCTGATGTTTTGGAGTTATTTTCATACTGTACCCATTTAGATTACCGTTAATGGGAACCAAGACGTTTATTTCAACATTCTTGGTGATCATATGCTGCCCATTCCTTCTTCATCTTCATGATGAACTTACTCTGGGCAAGTTTGTTCAAGATGTTTACAGCGGGCTGCATGCTTACATTCCAGTTTTGACACATTGCACTGAGGATAACAGGAAAAACAAATAGAAAATTACATTTCGCTAGGTAGCAACTTAACTTAGAATGTCACGGGAAGTACCCTCGCACCAATATGCTTTCTAATAAATAAATGAAGACCAAAAGTAACTATTATGCGCTAAACTTTACAATAAATACTTTATTACCTAATGATTCAAGAAAGTGTCATAATGTCATCGTTCAGTGCGTTTTGTGTGGAGGAAATGATGATCTGATGCTTAACTGAAAATACTGATAATTTCAATTTACTGTATCTTTTAAACAAATAGAGTTACGGAGTTGATATTTGCAACATTTGTCATTTTAATTATGCGTTTCTAAATGAAATGTCAATCGTTAAGATCGACAGATGCGTTCAGATTTTAGCATTCAGGTCATTGTTACAAAACTTGTTAATTTCACTTTAAAAGTAAATCCTAAACCATTAAATATATGATCTATATTCAAATTTTATTGGAATCACCATGAAAATTAATGAAGAATGGTAGATTAAAATATCTGTGGCTTCATTTCTTACATTACTACATATTAAATAGTGTCCATAAATGTTTCATTTTATAACCGACCTTAGGTCCGCCATATTTAACACTGCTACGTCTCCTCCGCCACAAAAGTCTTCTACTGAGTTTCCCTATGACGTAGGTTCTAGTCTGTCTCACTCGCACACTACATCGCTTAGGCCTCAATAGACAATAGACGCCTGTGAGTTTCCCCATCTCGTGGTGAATCTGCGCCCTTTGTGGCATTCAGTCCTGAACGACAGGGTTCGTTTCACAATTCCTGAAAGCTGACTCTTTCGATCATAACTTAAATGAGAGCGAAATACTCGTTAACTCACGATCACACGATCTAACAGCGGTGGAGTGGTACTCAAGCGTCAACTTTAGGTTACAATATCTCCGGATCTAATTAACATTTTACAATACAACAAACGGCACTGATTACGTATTTGTTTATATGTTCAGATGTTCTAACAAAACTAACGTGGTTCCATTTAAAGAAAACGTAGGTTTGTGTTAAAAAACATACTTCCGTGCATTTTCGTATGGTTTTTATTAAACAATTAAACTAGCCTCACTCCTCACGCTCGGTCTGTGGAATCGGTTCGTCAGTATTTGATGTGGTTTACGAAACATATCCAGCGGTAACGTTAGGTGACTCACCCTGTATACATTATCTAGTCAAACATATTCCAGTAATTTCGTTACTCTACATTAATTATTTTTTGGTGTTGCAATCTTTTTCCAGTCAGTGTATATAGACGATTTAATAGTCAATTTGAGCAGTTCTCTTGTGATGTTGTCATTTATCGACTTGTACAGTCAGCAGATGATCATAAGGCTTTGCATAATTATTTAGATATCTGTATGATAAGAAAAATGGCAATCGACTCTAAATAAAGAAAAGTGTGCAGTCGTCCACACGAGCACTAAAAGGATTTAGTTAAATTTGGTTCAAATGGCTCTGAGTACTATGGGACTCAACGGCTGTGGTCATCAGTCCCCTAGAACTTAGAACTACTTAAACCTAACTAACCTAAGGACATCACACACATCCATGTCCGAGGCAGGATTCGAACCTGCGCCGTAGCAGTCGCACGGTTCCGGACTGCGCGCCTAGAACCGCGAGACCACCGCGGCCGGCAGCTAAATTTGGATTACATGTTAAATCACAAATCTAAAAGCTGTGAATTCATCTAAGTACTTGTGGATAACACGAATAACTTAAATTGGAACGATCACGTAGATAATGTTGTGGGGAAAGGGAACCTAAGACAGATTCATTGGCAGAACGGTTGAGAAATGCAACAGGGCTATTGAAATGACTGCCTAGACTGCCTTTGTCCGTCTTATTTTGGAGCAGTGCTGCTGGGTGTGTGATATGCATCACATGGGATTGATGAAGGACATCGAAAAGTTCAAAGAAGGGCAGCGCGTTTTGTACTGTCGCGATACTCGTTAGGGTGACAGTCATTGAAATTTCAGTCACGAACTTTGTCCTACGAATGCCGATGTATTTTATTGGCAACTACCTACATAGGCAGAAATGATAATCGTAATAAAGTAAGAGACACCACAGTTCGCACGATAGATTTAAGTGTTTGTTTCCCCGCGCGCTGTTCAATAGTGGAACTGTACACAACCGGCGCGTGGTTAGATGAACTCTGTGCCAGGCACTTTTTAACTGTGAATTACAGAGTAATCATGCAGACGTAGAAAAATAACAGCCCAAACCAAATTAGAGTTCCTGATTGGCTTTTAGAATATCTTTCTCCGTATACAGACACTCATTCTTAAGGTTTTATTGTTGAAAATTGCTCTATCAGGTAGACTGTATACAGCAAGTTGGGTAAGCGGTTCCTGGTAATTCGGTGAAATCTCATGGTCCCACGGCCGCCTAACACTGAAGGACGCCTAGCGTGATTGAGAAGCGTCAGCGAACATCCAGTCTATAACAGAAGTTATACCCTATTACGTTATCTATCACCTCAAGACGTTTTCTGCAAGGCTTTGGAAAACCCTGTAAAATGCAAATGCCGTGTGACTAGGGCCTTCCGTCTGGTAGACCGTTCGCCTGGTGCAACTCCTTCAA